>NW_008751726.1:880836-884540 GCF_000715545.1 Opisthorchis viverrini
ATCAGTGGCCTTCATGTACAAACATACAAAAACCTTAGCCCGTGTGATCAACTGAAGAAAATTGTAGATTGAGAATTAGATGGCTCTGGTGAGAATGCCGGGGAATACTTTCAGAGGGGCTACTATCACCCACGACCTAAAGCTGCCACCTTAAAGTGGTGGTCGGGCTTGAGTGCTACAATGATCTCGCGGACTACACTGGCTGTAACTTCACTCAACAAGGTGCAACCATGCCAGGAATGTCAAATGAAAGCATTCAGACTACGGGTGATCGTAATACGGGGAGGCGTGGGGGTAAAATCGTACTGTCATCTGCGGTAAGAGTGTGAAGGCGGTTAGGTGTCTCCGTCAGGCGAGCAGCATGCCCATATTCATGGGAGCAGCGATACTGTCTTCCCTCGAGGAAGACAGGGTTATAAAATGTCAGCCCTAAAAACCGCACACTCAGATTGCCCAACAGTTACTGTGACCGCTGCCGCATTATACAACACGGTCGAAACACTTTTAGGACAAAAGACTCTGGTGCTGCTCCAAAGGCACCTGCTGGGCGCATCCACATCAAGAATGAGAGAGTATCGCCTTACTCTCTGCGCCCTCCTGCAGCCGAGAACCTTCCTAAATCCACGATACCCTTTCTATGAAGGATCTTTTAGCGTCCGTACTCCATATCGACTTAGGGAAGAGGCAATGCTCGCTGCAGCCTTATACTCCATTAAAACTGATATATATTGTCTGTAAAACACACATACAAGACCCAAGCGTGGCTATGCATCTCAAAATGCCAAACACGAGCCCAGCTTTCTCACATTTTCCCTTCTTGTGCCCCGTGATCCAGAAGCGGTGGAATATATGGCATGGGGGTCGCACTCAGCCCAAGAGCTGGACGCGCCTTGCTGGATTGGATCCCAGTGGACAGTCGTCTTTGCACCGTCCGGTTATCCAGCTCAATCCCTCTCGACAGAAAATTAGGCGCATGGTTGTAGTGTCGACGGACTGCAGTTTTGATGCTGAGAAGGACAGTTGCTATTCAGTTATCGAGCAAGAAGCACTGACACTGTGACCCACGCGGGCGATAAGGATGCCCAAGTCTGTTGTCTGAGCTCTCTGGAATCACATCTGAGCGTCGTCCGTCACACGGACAACGGAAAGCGACTCCTCCAGTTGTGTACTGACGATCAATGGTTTCCGGCCGGTACGCACTTTCAGTATAAACATTCGCATCGCGTAACCCAGCGACCACCAAATGCAAAACAACTGCGGACCCAGTTGGATCACGTGGCCACCACCTGCCGGTTGAGAGCCACAATTCAAGACTGCCATTCCCTCTGCAGCATTCAACTTGACTCCGACTACACCATGGTGCGTGCACATCTGACAGTTCGTTTACCCTCAGTCCCTTGCAAGTGAGCAAGAAACATGGCAATCCACCATCTTCGAAGAACTACCATAGCTCAGTAGTATCCACCTGAGCGTGCTAGACAACTCTCTACAGTAAACCAATAATATACTGATAGCCAGCACCTTGACGAAGCAGGGCAAAATGTGGAAGGAGGTATGCTAGTGGCGTTTACTGTTGTCTGTTCAACTTCTTCAATGCGAGCAAATGACCACTGCACGTCGCTGATGATGCCAGGAAATCCACACCAGCAGGCAACGAGTACGATAGCGCATGCAAAACCCTCAAACGTCGAGCAGTGAAGGGCCTAAGGAGAGACCGAGGTCTCTGGTGGAAATCGAAAGCTCGGAGAAGGCTTTTGCTTCCGCAAAACCGTGCACTATGTCAACTGATACGACTGACTGGCCCCAGGAAAACAACGGTCAATGAAAAGATAGGTGAAAAAGGCGATTCATTAATTCCCTCACAAAACCGTCAACTGAAAAGATGGTCCAACCACTTCGAAGAACAGTTTAGCTGGCCTCCCGTAACACAGCCTCTAAAGATAGTGCAAGATAGTGTAAGCCCTAATGCCTGTCGGGAAAATCAATATAGTACGAAATGTCCATACTGAAACGTGAGAAGGCACCGCAACCGGACTGTCTGTATCCAGTGTTCTTCAAAGGACGTAATCTCAGGTGACATACATAACAAAATTCATCTCTGCTATATGAAGTGAAGAGGAAGTGCCTGAAAAATGGGGCGGGCATGTGGACAGTCATTCCCATCTTCAAAAAGCGTACGCAGACGCTATGTGAAAATCACCGTGCCATCAGTCTCTCAGCTGTGGCATCGAAGGTGCTCTTTGGTCTTATGCTTTGTAGGCAGACTGAACACCGGAAGCGACAGATCTGTGAAAACCAAGCCGGGTTCCGTCCTGCAAAAGGATGTATCGATCATATCTTCACCCTCCGACAAATTCTGGAACAGCGAGCAATACTTGTTTCTTGATCTGAAAGCTGCCTTTGACTCTGTGGACCGTCAGACACTATGGCAGTGTCTGTGGAGCAAAGCTTTCCCCCATAAATTATTGACCCTCCTTAAGGTGCTGTACACCATCTCCCGCGGCCGTATGAAGGTCTACGGGAGGTTCTCGCCTGAGTTCACCACATCAAGTAGTGTCAGACAGGGCTGTTCTCTTTCACCTTTCCTCTTCAACTTCGTCCTTGATGCTATCACCACCAGCATCTAATGTCTGTGGGGTCGAAGTGCTGCGGGGGCGTCCACTCACAGATGTCGAGTACGCAGACGGCATAGTTCCTCTTGGATCTGACCCCGTGGTAATGCAAAGAAAATTAAATAATCTGAATAATTCTGCTTCACGGTTTGGCATGCGCTTCACACCTGCAAAGTGTAAAGTGCTGCTGCAAGACTGAGTGGGCTCGAACCCTAAACTAATGCTTGCGGATAAACCGATTGAGGTAGTGGACAAATTTGCTTACCTGGGCAGCTGTATCAGTCCCGATGGTCTCGCGAAAGATGATATTTCCATCCGGATGGGGAAGGCCAGAGCAGCTTTTGTGAATCTGCGCCACCTGTGGCGTCAGCTTCTCTGCTAAGGGTAGAGTTTACAATGCTGCGGTGCGCTCCATAATATTATCAGGGTCACAAACCTAACCACTGCGCGCCGAAGACCTCAAAAGACTTTCAGTGTTTGACGGCCAATGTCTTCGAGCATTACCCGAGTCCGGTGAGAACACCTGATCAGCAATGCTGAAGTATGCTGGATGGTTTTCGGGAGAAGTAACTCACCCACGATAGATGAACTGATCAAATTCCATGGGTTGCGCTAGCTTGGCCACGTGCCCTGTAAGTCATTCGACTGAATCATTCGAAGGGCTCTTTTCGCCCGTGAAGGGTTGAAACAAACCAGGGGAGGTCAAACAATGAACTGGAAGCGAAGTATGTAAGCTATTACCAGCAAACTCAGTTGTTCATAACCGTTTCCATGGATGAGGACCCCGAGACGGAACACATGAATGATTAGAGGTGATGTCAGACATGGTCCTGACGCGCTCTCAGTCGTGCTCGTGCATCCAGGCTATTGCCTTCAATGCATAGCTCCCCTCCTAATCTCCCCAAAGAAAAGTCTACCGACAACCCTGTATCTACGCATCAATTCTAGCAGCTACCGTCTTCAATGCACAGCTATCTGCCTTATCTCCTCAAACTATTGGTGAACGAAAGTGTGGGAGCTGTAACCAAATACATTAAGTGCGTGGCTCTCTCAGCTGATGATGATGATGATGATGATGATGATGATGATGAT
>NW_008751726.1:884940-892339 GCF_000715545.1 Opisthorchis viverrini
CTTCGAATGTGGTACTCGTTAAACTGTTCAAGAGAAACAAACTATGAGAGATATGGTTCATGTTCCTTAGCAGAAAACAGTTCGCTTGATTGTGCCATTTAAAGGTTTTATTTGAGATTGAGTGCTTGTTCACGCTATAAATATGCCAGACCCATTTTTCGACAATTTCTTCCGTGTAAACATTTTTCTTGTTGCGGCTGATGCTTAAACTAGAAATACCACTATCGGGACAAAGTAATGAATTAACGTCGTTACGACACGTTGGATGAAAGACGTGTAAACAAAATCCTGGAGATGATTGAATGAATCCTCAGAATTTTTCGGAGCTTCTGATGAAATACGTTTTGAAGACTGGGACATGAGAGTGCCGAATGCGATTCTCAAGCATATATTATCCTTAAAATGTCCACCCACTTATTAGCAAGTCCACATCTTAGAAGTTTCCAAAACTGATTTCCCCTATTGGTTTGGGTCGCCAGTGGGCAATCTATGCATTGGAAAACCTAAGCTACTTCAAAGCTATGAGTAGCATGAGAAGACCGACAAAACTCCACTATATGGGGATCTACATAGGTCCCTAGTGGCAAAGATTCCAGACTGCAGACAGAATGACCGTTTTAAGGACGGAAAGATTGATTCAATGCCCTTGTACCATGCACACCCGGTAGGGTCCATTCAAGATAAAAACTGACTGGCTGCCACTTGCGGTCAAGTTGTCTACACTGAATATATGCAAACACTATATACCCCATACTGCATGCAGTCACGGTCGTATACTACATATTATGCACACTGCAAACTAAACAGCAGCGTGCACTATAAACGATGTGCTATTTAACATATATTATGTATACTACATACTATGCTAGATACTATTCAGTACTGTGTTTAGAATGGACACTACAAATGACGTACTTCCATTCGTGTTGCGACTCTCGTTAGATGCAGTCTGATAATGAACAGTAACACCAAACGTACCCAACCCCTTCACATGACACTAATTGTAGGGTCGGTAAGAACTCGAGACAGTCCAATACAGGTTACGCGGTCATTAGGTAAACCTAGTTCTCAAATTTCTACCAACCTTATTTCGTAATTGAACACAAAAGTGAACGTACTTGGAGATTTAAAAATCATCTGCGTACACGAAGAAAGTATAAGAGAATTGGAGCCTTGCTGAGTCTTCTGAGTTTACAAACGAGTGTTTACTGTCACACAGATACCCATATTCTGATTTAACGAGCTACCTACGGTGTTAAGGGGTAGATTGGGAATTACTGGGCTAGTTATATTATGGATGGTATGCTGGATATGAATAGGAATAGGTGAGTAACAAGTATACAGCATAGTCTATTGTCCACACGCAAGACTTTACACAACACTAACAAAAAATAGGGCAGTAAACAACAACTCTGGTCACCTTCAGCCTTTTCTTTTGCGAGTGCTGAGAAGATTTGGAACCAGCCGAGGAGGGACGTGGAGAGTAATGCATTCTCAAATGCTGAATAGGGCCCCGCAAATGTCTCCGCGCGCCATACCTCTGATAGTCTCTGATTCGGCGAATATTTTCTCTTATGTGATCTTTTCCAACGAATGCTAAAGAATCAAAGCAAGCACGATTGAAATGAATTGGTAAGCACGTGCACAAACAGCAGCGTTTCGATGTACATTGATCTAGTGAATTGCGAGGACAGATAAACTGTCACATATTGAATGGTGTATCCCCCCAAACTGTTCAGTCTATGGTTGAGCATACAGCAATGGCATACAGACAGGTTCCCTCTGGCTTACTGAGTTCAATGGTTTTAAAGTTGGATTGGAGACACTTCGCACTTTGCCTTTTGAGAAACGAAGGTAAGCGAGATCGCCAAAAAGACGACGTATTTTTTTCGGTTAATCGTCACCTATGGACTCTAATTCACCAAAAATATAAGGAAGAAGGACGGCATCTATGTTGCTAGGAAGGTTGGTATTACTCACTTCGGACTTTGCGGCGATAGAGCGGACTTCCCGTGAAAGGGGTGGCTAAGATCTTTTTGCATGAATGATAAAGTTTTAGTGACACTGTTATGTTTGGCCAGGTGTAAGATGGTAATTAAGCCCTTTATAAAACGAATGAATTGGATGTTCGGTAGAAGCATGCATCCGTAAACAAAACATACGAAATAGCCTACACAGCGAGCTGTGTTAGCTTCTACCTATAGTAAACGTGTGGTCGAATTCAAAAAAGCTCAGCTACGTGAGGACTTTCGTTCCTCTTGGAATTCACTAGGTGGACGTGAACTAGTCGATCATATGTTTCTATGGCTTCCAGTTATAAGACGATGACCTCAGAACAAATCAACTGTCTTGTACTCCTGGCATGAATACCTGCTGTGTTCAGAACCAAAAATGAGTTTTCTGTAGGATGAAGCCTTCGGATATACCAGCAAACTACTGTATTTATTGAGAATAAGATAAACATCGACTTATTGTGCGTTGTTTTTAAATTTTTTTGTTTCGTTACATTCAATATGCAGTTTCAGTGTGTACAAGTCACCCTACGCCTCATCAGCCGCATTCGGTCGAAGTACGGGTGAAATCAATCATGGCCGGACGGTTTAGTCTTCAGCTACTAGCCTGGAGATCATGAGTCCGAATCACCCTAGAGATTCATGAGATTCACACAATAAGGATGAAACAGCTGTAAAGTGCTCCTCCCTCGGTTCCGAATCACCCTAGGATGAAACAGCTGTAAAGTGCTCCTCGGCCCGTTACCACGGATCCACATCATTTTCAGGACAACGTCTCAACTAGAATTTTCAAGTCTCTTCATACTACCAACCAACGCAGAACGCAGAGGTAATGTGTAATCAAGTCAAAGAGAGTCCAACAGTAACCCGTGGTGAAGCATCGGAATAGGTTGCTCAACTCTATAAGCGATAGGCACACCTGGTTCATTTGCAAAAGATGTTGCAGATGGAGTGTTTCTGATAAACCATCACAGTGGGAACATGAAGGCAACTCTTGTGGACACAGAGATCACACTGAGACATTCTCCGATGCACTACTTTGGGTGAGAGCAGCAGAAATTACACGACATAACAGCGTGTAACAGGTGGTTCAGTTCTATCCCCCCGAAGCCGTGCTTAGCTCTTCTTAGCTACTTCTTAGTAGCCAACTACTCGGTAAAGAGTAAAAGGCCTGAGAGTTATGCCATGGCGATACTAGTAGCCAACTACTCGGTAAAAAGGCCTGAGAGTTATGCCATGGCGATATGGGGATGAAAAAACCAACCAGAAGGTCAACCGCAAAATCAAACTTTCAGTTGGTGATGAACAATGCAAACCCAAAAGGATTAAGAGTTCGCTGACAAGCAATTTTCAATCCAGATGACGGAATCTTATCGGGTCAGTCACACAGAACAACTGGGACGATTCAGTTATCTTGAAGGTTTTAAGTAGGTGACGAAAAATTGGCGTCGATTATTATTGATAGAAAAAAAGCCTTCAACACTTGAATACATTTTTCCTCATTCTGTGGTGCATCCAGCTAACGGAAAACATATCTCGAGGGGGAATCTGTTAGCCTATACGGACCTGATGTTTAGGGTGCGCCTAGTGTCCACTACCGGAGTGGTGCAGTTGTTGCACAGCGTAGTAACACGTTTAACTCTCGGACTGGATCCTCGGAGCCCCATACAGCCGAGGATATAAATTGCCAAGTAATGCCAAAGAAGATAGGACTCGAGCTGGGTGCTTATAACAAAGGCTACCAAAGGACGGAAGCAGTAAAGGACCTCACTGGTGAGTAACTAAAGGTGCTACGCTATTTCTTGTCTGCGTGAATAATAACCTGCTATCGACTCAAGCCCCTGAATAGACTCATGCCAAGAAACTGAGTGACATTGTATGTATGATCAGGATGCGTCTCTTGCCCTAGTTAGCATACCACCATTGCATGTAACTACGGCAGATATAGTCATCTTGCGTGGATTCAGAATGATATTATTCATGGCGATTTAGTCAAGCAACAAACCCGAGGCTGTAACTGGTCGATTAGAATGTACAGAAGACGTGTTTGATTCCCACTGAAGGATGCCAAGGTGCTCGAAGGGATTCAGAAGCTTTTGTTGTTCGTGAAGGATTGGCGCATCGAAGTAGACCTCGTGGGTAGGGATTGGACCAGAAACGTTTGAAATCATGCTCTAGAATGAAGTGACGGTTGAGAGGGAGGAAAATGAAATTCTAGGTGCTTAAAAGCAATAAAAATAAGGTTTGCCAAAATGAAAACCAAACAAACAAAAGTAACATGATGCCCACATTGCATAAATGAGTGCAGTAAATGTGAGTTGTTTGGTCTTCCAAACGTCAGTTTCTCTTGACTTCGATAAGTCTAAGACATAAGGAATCTTCCTTTAAACCCACAAGATCTCGAAAGGTCATAAATGTACCTTTTATAAAATGCGAACTGCACCAAAAGTAACACGGTTGAGAGAATCGGACACAGTCTTTGATCATGAATTAATGGTATCATGGCAAACAAAAAATTCACCAGAATGAAAAGAGAGCCACGGTGATCATGATGAGCTCGGCGGTAGATCGGCTTCGTACCAAAACCAACGATATTTGTGCTTGGTATTCAGAGTGTCGACTGAGTATCAGAAGCTCAGACGCCGAATTACATAAAGGCACAAGCTTTCCTCCGAACACACCAATGCGAAGTGTCCGACAGTATGATGGCATTCGAGGACAGATTTTTGTCAAACCCGATGCACTTTCGATCATCCTGTGGTCTGCCGACTTGTCAAGTTCACTGGTGGCCTCTGGGCTCAAAAGTGCTTGTTGGTAGCATAAAGGAAGTACTTATTAACTTTGTGAATGGTTTATTAGAACAGAAGTGTCACGCAAGGTCTATTAGGGTGTTTTTACAAGCCCTTTTATAAATTGGTCATTACGCTTGGAGGTATAAGTGACTCAAGCCGATGTCCGCAAAACACAAGGTAGTTTCTAAATATTTCACGTATGGTTGATGGGGATGATGATTTCAATCCAAGCAGTGAATGACATTTTTCGTAAACGTCTGAGTGCTGAATTTATCGATGCGAATATTAAGTCTTGAGACTAAGATCTAAAGTGTTTTGGGAGAAGTTGAAAGAACGTCATAACGCATTCAAGTTTGACGACCGCGCACGTTGCAGGACGTAATGTTATTTTCACAATGAAGTTAGGCGCTGTCAGGAGGGTTTCAGAATAGTTCCGGAAAATAGTCTCACAATGCCCGAAAACTACTGAGACACTCAAACCCCACCAAAATCGCAGTACGGAAGCTGTCGAGCATTCAGGACAGAAAAGCTAGCTTCAGACTGAACGCTTGAGCAGTCGACCAATTCAGAAACGGTCGACGAGTATTCAAGCATTTTACAGTAACGTAATCGATGATAGATGTTCGCGCAACGCCGATGAGACAGCCTGGATCAAGATCAAAAGCGCACTTTGAATACCGCGAGGTCCCTTGTCAATTTTGCACTCGTTTTTTCACAAGAAAGGTGATGTATTCCCTATTAGCGAATCTTTTTCCGACACCAAGACACTAGAGCAGGGACTGCAGTTAGTTACAATGGGTGCATTAAGTCCTGGTTAGTTTTCACTTGATTGCTAATAGCACACTTTCCAGTAGCTGGAAATGAACTTAGCAATAGATGACCATCCACCGAGTTGTTTGTGTTCAACCAAGGATGCATTGTCATCGGCACAGTTTACTCCTGAGTCAGTCTCCAAGCTGGGCGAAATTTCCAACAAAATAACCTAAATCACATTTAAATGCAAAAACCGAGCACATGGTGGGTTCAGGCTCCATATTGACTATGGGGTACGGAACACCAATATGGCTGCCTTTTTCAATTTTTTCACCTTAAAAATGAGGAAACTCAAATTTGAACACATCATCCAACGGAACTCCGTCCACTGAATTATTATTATCGATGTCGATTTGATGTACTAAGAACTCGTATAAAACCACGCTGCATGCTGAGGAACTACGGAGGGCCTCAAACTACTTCATTAAACCAAACGGTAACAGCAACTGGTCCACACTTGGCATGCACAGTGCATTATCATGATACCAGTGCTCCCTCCCATTCCTCATCATTATTAACTGACGAGTTGTGCTATAGATGCGAGGCATACAATAAACAACCGGATCGCCTGGACCAGGGTAGATGCAACGTCTACCTGGGGTTGTTTTGTGAACAAGGATAAGGGGTACTTACGCTGTGGGCTGGCCAGTTGGTTTGCAGGCTGGCAATAAATAACCATTCAGCTGTAACACCCTTTCGGCGCATAGCTGCCATGCCACCCGAAAGGAGAATGAGGGCTGAGGAACTGCCAAGTTACCCAAGCCTAGAACGATCACACGTTGGGCTCGAACCGCTGACCTTCCGGTCAGTGAGTTTGCGTATTAATCATTCAGCTATCTCGAGCTAAAAAATGTCTCCATAGTCTAAAAATCAGCACACAAAATACGCCAAAACACCACACTGATGCAATACAATTAATACAGATTGGCCAATTGTCAAAATTGGAGTTTTCGCAATGATCTTCTACTTCAGATTGAAGTTTTCCGCATACTACTTTCGAAATTCCAGTATGCGTCGTGGGGCAGCTCACGCGGAAAAAGCGTGAAGTACGCTGTGCGAGTTGTCAACCTTGCCAATGAATCGGTATTTTGCCATGAGTCCGAAAACATGCCTTTCTGTTACAGGCCACTACTCATCGACATTTTGTATTCAAGCAGTGAGCATCCTCATTGCCACTATAACCGCGCCACCCATTCAGCATCACTACCTGTATTCTGTCACACTGTGTCAGATGAAACCGGTTAATCTTAGGAGCTCGACAATGTCGCAGCTGTTTCTTCCGTTTTCAGTGGCCTCAGTCTGACGGCTGTCAGCACCGGCCTTGTAACAATCACGGACGCATCAATCGTGTGGTCTGTACCTCATTCGCGCAGGTAGTGAGACCATCGAGCATTGTTAGGGTTCTCCAAACAGACACGCAGCTGCCATACGTTCCTCAGAACAGTCAACATCGCTCCAGTGATTTTCAGCAGGCCTTGTCACAGTGTGCCTGGTGCATACGTTATTTATGGACTCGTAAGAAAGCGCACAAGGCTGTGTTTCAGTGCAGACATTGTAAGCACTTGTCACAGGGTTGTCTATTAGTGTTCGAGTGTTCCAAGGGCACGCACAGTACGGTCTCTGTGTTGCGAACGCCGAGAACTCAACAGATGTTTTTAGTGGGTATCGGAGTTTCTGATAGCGAATCATGATTCAACTGGTTTACTTAGAACAGTCATTTGACATCCCTCAGAGGTTCCTCTATTACGGATATTTTGCCGAATTAGAGTATGTTTGAAACAC
>NW_008751726.1:894022-896044 GCF_000715545.1 Opisthorchis viverrini
TCCGATGTGTCAGCTTAATGCGACGTGTTTGTGAGTGTGAGAAAAAGACAAGCCTCGCGATCCAGTGAGCGACTGTGAGTTGAACAGTCAAGTATGTGGGTGACTGGGTCGCTACACTTTTGACTGGTAGCGAACACGAATGATGTCTTAGACACATCTGAGTACGAAGAACCATTTTCCCCCTCTCCCCAAGAAGTGGTTATAACTATAGTCATAGTTAATTCAGTTTAGTATACTAGAGTAAAGTAATTTAACTGAGGTCCCAAGAATGGTATTGAGTGGGTGCAATCAGAAAGTATCCAAAAAATAGCAGAAAAAGATTGAAGCCATCTGGCTTACTAAAAAAGATCATTCAAAAGTAGTGTGGAGTGTTCGGCCGATGGCCTGCTACTCGTCACCAACATACTTAACACTGAGCCAACTAAAGGAAGAGAAAAATCACCATGGCCATATATATTGATTTTTTCCCCATTAAAATGGCCACATGTTTTTTTTCGAACCACAAAAGTTGCAGTTCGATGTTCAATTCAAAAATCGTCCAAAATAATCAGCTGATTACCGAGCCGCATCACCCATAAGCAAAACAGCTGATTTCCCACTGGATTAAATAGGTCAGAGGTCTATTGACGGTCTTGCAAAGACATAAACAAAGAACTTGTCGCCGAACTTACCAAAACATTTTCGAAATTCAAAAATTCGATAGAGAGTATTCCATATGACTGAGTGAGAAGTTGATCATCTTCATGTTCATAGCTTTCTGGGCGAAAGCTGAAACAAAATAGGCACGTATTACAGGCACGTAGCTAGCAACCGAAAGCAGACGCATTGTTGTTGGAGACAGCAAACGCTGAATATGTTGTAGGCAAGACATATTCACCAAGCGACGAATAATGCGCTCTACCAGTCAATGGGCACGTTTCAGCTAACCAAATGAGTAATGAAACGCCTGAGACCAACTCGTTGAAAATAATTTTTCGGTAGCTTCATAATAACAATGACNTGTTCACTAGAGACTCCTTAGGGCCGTTAACCACTACAGTCTAAAGGAGGGCAACAAATAAACACTGAGGGAAGGGTGTGCTCCATGGCACATTCGAATATAAATTGCGATTAGGCCTCTTGTCTCGAAAGACGATCACTGAATAAAAAAGGCCGGTAAGGTTTGGTACCACAAACATGGGATGAGTTAACTTCACGGACATTCTAATTAAGTGTCCCGCCCAAGTGGGGCTTTTGTATGTCTGATTTCAATAGGGTCGGTGATCTATTTCGAGGTCAGCGACTTCTTTCTGAGCTGAAAATTTGAAAGTAGACCGTCATTTTATGGGCTCAGCAGATGAAGCATCATCAAGTTGATAACTTTGCCTTTATTGCATAGATTGTCATCAAACCATAGCTATTCAAAGAAAACGGGTAACCTCACTCAAGACTGGTGGATTTCACGAGCGTTGGAAATCTGAATTATGGTGAAACGGCTGCTTCACAGCATTGTACAATTCTATTCACATTTGCTCGAACATAAATCCAGAACATTCTAATGTGAATAGGCGGGGCTAAGGCGCTGGTGCCTTATTTCGAACCATGCAACCCAAAAGAAGCACGGGGGCTAAGATGCAGTCAGGTTGCCCAGGCCTGTATAGGGACAGTCAAGATGGCCAGGTTGGGTTTGAACGACGGGCGTTCCAGTCAGTAAGTTCGTGCCTCAATCACTGGGACATTTCGAACTCAACAGATGTTTTTAGTGGGTATTGGAGTTTCTGATAGCGAATCATGATTCAACTGGTTTACTTAGAACAGTCATTTGACATCCCTCAGAGGTTCCTCTATTACGGATATTTTGCCGAATTAGAGTATGTTTGAAACACGAGATAAGAAAAAAGAACTGTCCAGTTTGTCGAAAATATGAGAAGTATCGAAGGCTGTTTACCTAATGAGTTCATTCCCTGGTGCCACATGAGCAATTCGAAGCACACAGTGTTCCTGAATCGTGAATGGACACAAACTGCATGAAACACATACTGG
>NW_008751726.1:896489-897939 GCF_000715545.1 Opisthorchis viverrini
CAGCTTAATGCGACGTGTTTGTGAGTGTGAGAAAAAGACAAGCCTCGCGATCCAGTGAGCGACTGTGAGTTGAACAGTCAAGTATGTGGGTGACTGGGTCGCTACACTTTTGACCGTGGTAGCGAACAGGAATGATGTCTTAGACACATCTGAGTACGAAGAACCATTTTCCCCCTCTCCCCAAGAAGTGGTTATAACTATAGTCATAGTTAATTCAGTTTAGTATACTAGAGTAAAGTAATTTAACTGAGGTCCCAAGAATGGTATTGAGTGGGTGCAATCAGAAAGTATCCAAGACATAGCAGAAAAAGATTGAAGCCATCTGGCTTACTAAAAAAGATCATTCAAAAGTAGTGTGGAGTGTTCGGCCGATGGCCTGCTACTCGTCACCAACATACTTAACACTGAGCCAACTAAAGGAAGAGAAAAATCACCATGGCCATATATATTGATTTTCCCCCCATTAAAATGGCCACATGTTTTTTTTCGAACCACAAAAGTTGCAGTTCGATGTTCAATTCAAAAATCGTCCAAAATAATCAGCTGATTACCGAGCCGCATCACCCATAAGCAAAACAGCTGATTTCCCACTGGATTAAATAGGTCAGAGGTCTATTGACGGTCTTGCAAAGACATAAACAAAGAACTTGTCGCCGAACTTACCAAAACATTTTCGGAATTCAAAAATTCGATAGAGAGTATTCTATATGACTGAGTGAGAAGTTGATCATCTTCATGTTCATAGCTTTCTGGGCGAAAGCTGAAACAAAATAGGCACGTATTACAGGCACGTAGCTAGCAACCGAAAGCAGACGCATTGTTGTTGGAGACAGCAAACGCTGAACATGTTGTAGGCAAGACATATTCACCAAGCGACGAATAATGCGCTCTACCAGTCAATGGGCACGTTTCAGCTAACCAAATGAGTAATGAAACGCCTGAGACCAACTCGTTGAAAATAATTTTTCGGTAGCTTCATAATAACAATGACCCGAAAGGCGAAGAGTGAGTGAGGAAGACCTTGAAGATCATTTGTGTCCAGTAAACATGTATTCGGTCCTCAGGATCAATCCGCATTGAAAAAGTGACCGTCATTAGGGATTCCGGTCTACACGAGGTTCTCCATATCCCGCTTGGCCTATGAAAAGCAACACAAAATTTCCTAGGGTGCATTGTTGCAGACATCGAGGGCCTTGAACTTGGTATCTAACCAGTTTCCGACGATTTTGTAGTGATTAGCGTTTCAGAACTACTTGACGGCCATCCAGAGCCCTGTCTCAGCAATTAGTCCATCTCGAGTCCTTATTATTCACAAAAATGCGGTTTTTAGCAAGTCTCCGCTGATTACTACAGACAACTTATCGACCAACATGGCTTTCGTCCACTGGACGACCAAGTTCAGCTTATCGGCGACTTCAACATCATCACCATTGACATCATGACATCAGTG
>NW_008751726.1:898402-901470 GCF_000715545.1 Opisthorchis viverrini
CACCACGGTAAGGTTCAGTCTCTTCGTACAGTCCAGTATCTTCTTACCATCAGATAATAAGGGTTGATGGTAAGAAAACTTAGTGCTCGCTTACTACAATCATTCCGAGCACTCATTCAGGCAGTCTGGATAGAAACTAACAACAAGAACGCCAATGAAATCGGTTGGAAGCCATATCTTGTAGCACCTCCAACCAGGCGCAGTGGGGACAACGCTGCCTTTATCCTGGTAGGCAGGTAGCACCGACAGCATCCAAACGCTTCATAATTTAATTCATACCCCTCTGCCAGGTCAAGGGTTGGCCACCTCACTGCTTCCACCACTCTGAATTGGGCATAGAAAACAGCACCCTCTTCGGCAAACGACGCGTAGGCATGCGCAACATGTGTCCCAACCAACGCAGCTTCTTGTGCTGGACACACTATTTAATGGAACTTCCCGTTGCACAACCGGAAACTCGCTTTCGCATTGCCTAGTAACGGATTCGCCGACACCAACCCACACGAGCTACGGTTCTGAGGCAATGATTGTCGAACAACCGTCGAACTCGACTGTCTCCGTTCCGCTAATTAAACAAACCAAGTCTCATGGCTAAACTGGTCCATCAGACAGACTAGCTAAACGATCGTGCAAATGGCATAATGCGCTTTCAAAGCCCGCGAAGTTGCTTTCATTTTGGCCCATCATTTCGATGATAGTACCGCTTAGTTTTGCTGTAGATATCCCCGGCGCAGCCGTCTGAGCTGCCTCCAAGCAAGCGTTTAAAAAATTCTTTCTTTTCCAGGCGATTCATCCCTACGAAGTCGCTTTATAGCTCACCCGAAATTGGACCGTTGACCATCCAGTATTTTATATATGTGCTGGAGGGTCACCCATTTATAGTATTTACCGACCAAAATCCCATGTCTCGAAACCCACTGAAATCATACTCTCCTCGAGGACCTCGCGACTTTGACAATGTGCCTTGAAGCCAAATACATTGCCGGTACACCCTCCCAAGAGTGTTGCTCATGATTTCGACCACAATAAACTTCAACCCCATGGCGAGACTGAGCTAGATAGGTAAGAGTTTCTCACTGCCTCTCGGAACCGCTCCTTTCGTGTGGTGGATAAGTGACTGTCTAATTCTACAGACGTCATTGACTGCAGCTTTTCCGCCAGACGCCCTATGGTACCCAACGACTTCAGGCAGTATGTTTTCGGTGTTCGCCACGGCACTGTGCACCCCTGCATCTGCACGACAACAAAAATTTGTGTCTGGCCTGCCGTGTGGAATATACGGGAGTGGAACACCTGAAGTGTGTCGCATAAGTTAAAAATGATGTTTCAGTGTTCGCATCAAACGGTGCATCCAAGGCGTTGGTTTGGCCTTGCGTATGCCTCACGTGCCTAAGGGAACCTTTGTAACAGAAGAGACTCAAAATTTTCGGCGGCACCATCAATAAGACTGATTCCAGGATAAATACGGAACACCATTCTATTATTTTTGAGCAGACTGCTAGTTATCTTGAGGCACTCCAAATTCGCGGAAAGGACTCAACTTTCCATAGTGAAAAAATAGCTTGTGGGTCACATGTACCAGGATACAGTATGGGCTGCATTGTTGTATGTTTACGAAACATGGCCGCTGCAGACAGATCATTTGAGGCATCTTCAAGTTTTGAGCACCAATACCTGAGAGGCGTTGCTAGCATCGGATGGCGCCGGTGACTTTGAGAAGAAATCATTAGGAAACGGGTATTCGGTTGTGCAACATGTACTTCGTTCGCATCAGCACCAGCAACAACGCCTGCGGTAGCTCAGTCACGTGCTACGGATGCCGCATGTTTTAACAAGAGATTATGAAGAGTTTGGTTGTTGTTTGTGTAACTCGCGCTCCAGAACGGGGTCTGCGTGCAACCCCTCGCTGCAGTCAGCTCGAGATATTGTAAGAAATAGCGGCCAATCGATGTCACTGTCTTTTGTGCAGTTAATGTCTCTACAGATCATCTGAATGAAAGCTCGGAGGTGAAGGCGGCTGAGGACAGAACAGTGAGAGGTCCCTCCCATCATCCACTCCTTTGTTCTTTTCACTGGAAGGTTTTCAATATATTAGGGTAAGCGTTTTGCAAAGTGCTCAAGTGAATCTATCGTTTATGATGAGTCTCCCGCGAAAACCGAATTGATTTGCAAATCAGTGTATTTGTCGCAATCAGTCCGATTAGGGTTCAAGTAGAACATAAGGTAGACGGAAACTCGGGGACTACGCCCATCTGATGAGCCCCAAGAAATGCGGAACCGGTCGTGGGCTGTCAAAGAGTTTTCAGCAACCTTGAGAATATTTTCCTTTGTGAGGAAAGGTGAACGTTACCTTTGTGAGACAGCAGAACATCAATATCAACAATGACATTGCTTCCTCTAATGATGATGCCATATCACCTCCTGCCCACCTGGAGCCAGTAATCCGGGTTACGTGACACATGAATCAGCCCATCCAACTCAAGGCGATAGATGCATTCTTTGAGTGGAGTGCCTTCTGCTTCACCAAAGACCCATTTGCTGATCACTTCACTGCAAATTCGCCGGTCGCAACAGATTCCAGCTACAGTTCTGAACTGTCGGAATTCAGAGACTCGAAAATGTTTTGGGTCCTCCACCCGAAGTGGCCGAGTCTCGCAGCCGTACAACAATGCAACTATTAATGTAGTTTGACATGCGCTATATGCGTTTTTTATGACACATATGAACAAATTGGCAAACACAATTCTGGCCTTAAAGATTCGTGCAATAACTTCGTTTGTCATATTACCGTTTGATATAATGCATCTCCCCAGGTACGCGTGGCTTTCCAGTATCTCCAATGCTACTCCTTGGATTAATCCAAAGACTACTTCCCGAGGTATGACTTCACACTGAGCGCGAAGCACTTACCCAAGGACTGGATGACCTTAGTCGACTTTGGTAGCAGTGTTTGCGCATCAAAAATGAGAACGAGGTCGTCTGCACACTCAAGATCGACCTTTTATGGTTCGTCTCGTTACCTCATAAATAACGAAAGTGAACAAAAATAGAGGGTGGAGACATCCATA
>NW_008751726.1:904234-906362 GCF_000715545.1 Opisthorchis viverrini
TGGCCGAGTCTCGCAGCCGTACAACAATGCAACTATTAATGTAGTTTGACATGCGCTATATGCGTTTTTGATGACACATATGAACAAATTGGCAAACACAATTCTGGCCTTAAAGATTCGTGCAATAACTTCGTTTGTCATATTACCGTTTGATATAATGCATCTCCCCAGGTACGCGTGGCTTTCCAGTATCTCCAATGCTACTCCTTGGATTAATCCAAAGACTACTTCCCGAGGTATGACTTCACACTGAGCGCGAAGCACTTACCCAAGGACTGGATGACCTTAGTCGACTTTGGTAGCAGTGTTTGCGCATCAAAAATGAGAACGAGGTCGTCTGCACACTCAAGATCGACCTTTTATGGTTCGTCTCGTTACCTCATAAATAACGAAAGTGAACAAAAATAGAGGGTGGAGACATCCATATTGGATACCGCTGTTTGCTCCAGAAATTTTGCAGAGCTTCCGATACACCGTCACGCACCCACAAGTATTTGTATACAGGCATCTCATGATATTCGGAAGTTGTGGGTCACACTGTGGCTCAAGCGTGTTAGGGAAAAATAACCGGTCGACAAAATCGAACACACACTTTGAGTCTAGGACCACAAAGGTTACTCAAATGTCGGGGCGTAAAGATGTGGTGCACGCATCCTCTTGCTGACAGGAATCCTGCTTGCTGTTCCCGAGTCTCTTCTTCAAGCACCTTCGCAGGACGAATTGAGATGAGCGACGCGATCGCTGCTGGCTGATGTCCGACTTATTTGAACAATCTCCATTACTCCTTCCGTCTACCTGCCCTTTCTGTACCCTTGGAGCCTGGCTTTGGTCTTCGCGAAGATTCCATTGGGTCATCGACTAGTTTGCTCATTCACCCAGCCTCCTCTCGCTACCAGCGTAGTGACCGACGGACTGCCTACATTCCGTTGCAAATGCTTTTCCTCTCTGAACCGTCCTTCAGTTTAGGTAATTTGTTTACCGTGGTGCTCCGCTCCGCTTCCTACTGTAACTGTACAGTTACGGTGAGGCTACGTAGCCCCACTGCTCTTCTTCGTCCACAATATGCGGAATGGCATTCCCATCAAACCCATTTCATTTACAGTTTAGATTTTAAAAATTACTCGTTCGTAGGTGCCATCTACGAGCAATTAGAGGTGACCTTGGAGCCAGGATAAACCCGATACCGACCGGAAAGTCATTTCATCAAATAATAACAAGAACGATCCTAATACCGTTCCTTGAGGGATATAACCGAATAAAGTCTCATCGACTGCCCTTTCTTACCTGAGCTGGATGGACGAACTAAACTGACTTCAGTCACCCACTTGCCTTTAATCCGTGCGGCGCGTGAGCGTTACTGCGCTCGAGCAATATCGGTGCATATAAACAAACCGCGGGTATCCGACTTCCAATCATCACACGGGATAAAATCGGACTAGGTACTTGAAAACGCGGCCAACCGGCATCTAGTCGCACAATGCATGGACACTGGTTACGTCCGTTAGGTCGCACAAAAAACAGGAAAGTAACACAGAAGAAACTACTCACAAAGCTTTTCACGGATCACGGATCGATACACAGGATCGAGGCTATTGCCAAAGTTTCCCGGGTCGCTTTTGTTCTTGTCGGTCAGTGGCTGTCGTTCACCTGAAAGGCACAAGTGGAGAAAGGGTGTAGCACTGCTATTTATGTTCTCAGCGCGGGGCAGTATGCTTGCCAGCGCAAGGATTCGCATAAACAAATGTCTAATAGTGCTTTGAACTGGGTTCTAGAAGGAGCGTGAACAACCATCGGCGGAAGGTCATTCCACACAGCTACTATCCGAAATGATAAAAATTTTTGCCTAATTGATGTGTGTGCTCTGAGCTTGAAATTTTTCTTACTATGGCCCCGCCGTATGTTTACTGGGTCAACGGTAAAAAACCTGTTTGCCAAATTTTGTTCAAACAGGGCATAAGTAAGAATTAGGTCCCCTCGGAGGCGACGGTATTCCAGGGGAAAGAGATCAAGCATCGCGAGACGCGTCTCGTAGTCCACGGATTTGAGGCCTACAACCATTCTCGTAGTGGCTCGCTGGACACGCTCAATCAGGGGGACGTCTTTCGTGCGTCCTGAGTAGACAACTTGG
>NW_008751726.1:906607-907455 GCF_000715545.1 Opisthorchis viverrini
ATGGACGCACTTTTCATCATTCAGAGGAAGGTGCCAGTCCAACGACCACTGCTTGGCAGCGTCTACATCCATTTGGAGGGCACTGGCATTGGAACTCCAGGATTTCAAGTCGTGTGCAGAAATTAGACATGGACTTGCAAAAGCATCCGATCATTCACTTTATAATTTTAATATGCATTCATTCACAGGAGTGGACTAGCTTGTCTGTTGTACTGTTCTAGTCCTAAGAAAGTTTTTGATGCCAGAAATAGCTGTTTTCTCTGAGTCCGGTCGCAATTTTACAGTGCTCACTATTTGCACAATGGAACTGCATTATCGAACGCGTGTCCCTGATGAACTAAAGCAATCGGGCAATTGAGTTCAAAGAGCCAGTCTAAACTTTTGATCCCCAATTTGACATTCCGGTGTCTCAACGATCCTGGGAAATTATTCCATCAGATATTTTCGGCAGAAGTCTAATTGCTTCAGTGGCAATGAAATTTGGTGAGCTGCCAAAATATGAACGCAGGTTAGAATGGCTTTTGGTGTGAGGAAATGAGCAACAAAGTGCAACGTTGTGGCGCAGAAAGTGTGATCACCAGCAATGATACCCTATTCGTTGCTCTACTCATTATTCTCTTGTTTTAATATTCCATATGGTGTTCATATTCGCCAATTCGAATACATACGTGCTGGTTGTTACGCTTCGCTGAATTCTGGATTTCTAGTTCGTTTGGTTATACCGATATACTTTCGAAACTCAGTTCTCACATTTTGGCGTCGCGATTGGAACGATTCATCATGCCTGCCGAAATGGAACCATTAGATGTTAATTCAACTGCGCGTGACGTAGAGGATTATTTGGAACG
>NW_008751726.1:907900-910178 GCF_000715545.1 Opisthorchis viverrini
GCGCAAGTTTGCTCAGTACTGTGATCCAAACTAGTCGATAAGTCAGTCTGAGGACTCCGTGTACGAAAGTGCCAAAATTGTCTGCTAGAGGGCACTAAAGCATAGGTCAGCCTGTGCTCCGAAATAGACGAAAGCTTATGGTGGTTGCAGTTTCAAAATACTTTAATGAGGCGACGCTGTTCGATTTCCAAAACTATAATCGGCATTCAGCTGGAGACATTAGTGGATGTAGACATGAGGTCAGTGCGAACGGGTGCACCATATGTTAATATGAGGAAATTGCACTAGCTAACTTAGGTGCAAATAGTTTCAACGTTGTTTCTGCAGTCGTCAGCGAAGCTTGGTGGGAAGGGCAGTGGTGTGAGTGAACGGTTCTCAAACCCGTGGATAAGGCGTACGTGACTTCGTGAACAGCTCGTGGAAAGGGAGGTATTAGTTTACAAGCAACTTCAGAGACAGGATCATCAAGTGGCGGGGCGTGGTGGGGCAAAAATGGATCAGCGGGCCATCACGTACCACTTTTAGGACAGTTTAGTAGACCCCGTTCAGGAAATGGGTTAGAGAGCTGCAGAGAAAAGGCAAGTCATCGTGTAGGGGCTACCATGAACACTCGAATACCACCCGGGGGTATGGATGGCTTTCCGATAACACACGCTCAGCGGAAGATGTGTTAACAAATCCTGGAAAGTGGACGAATCTTAAACACTTAATTGTCTGAGCCATGCGATGACAAGAGGCCAAAGAAAAGAAAAAGAGGCAAGACAAATTTCCAGATGTGGCACGATGCTAAGCGTGCAGTGTGAAACGTCCTTGGAGGGTGAAGGAAAGTTGCCGTCACTCACAGTTAGGTGCGTAAGTGAAACTGACAGGCGCATTGGCAGTTCACTGCCAAAATGCATCCAGGCAAAAAGCACGCGGTTTGGATGCCAATAAAGCCAAAGGTAACTGCAAGTTCGAGGTTTAAATAGGGACTTTGCATGCGTAATTAGATGTGATTGTGGTGCAAGTGCTGGAAGGTTGGGGTGGAGTCGGGTTATCTAGCGAATTATGCGGGTAGGTTCTAGTTCTTCGGTGGAGCAGGAAGTACTACACAAAGAAACTTAGATAATTAGACCTTGAGTCTAAAATTTCATCATATTGGATTGAAAACAAGGAGGCCTGTGGAGAGGACAAGTGCTAACAAACTCTCATATAGTTCCAGTTTCTGGAAGGGGGAATCGGCCTCTTCTTTAAACACGAAGGGGTATTGGAACCTAACATAATTATCGCCGGTAAAAACGCTGGGTGTCAAAATTTAGGGGCTGCCACCGAATAGGCGGCGGTGTTCAGGTTCAAGAAACAATATAAGGGGTAAACTGTGCGAAGGTGCGACAAATTCTTCGGCCTCGTTTTTGACAGTAGGGACTCAACTATTTTAGATACGATGGATTGCAAAGACATCCTCGGAGGGACATGGTGACTGACATTTGAAAGCATGGCTCTGTGAATTTCGTTCACAGATGCTTCAGTAAAGCTCCTACTTGTTCATTTGGTGTGGAGGTTGATCGAACAGGACCTATGGGCTGCTAGCACACTAGTGTGACTGATTTGGTTGGCATGAGGCGGAAAAAGATGGTAATATGTGAGATACAAAGCTGATAGACATTTTTGTTTAGTTTAAGAGGGATGGGGCCAACAACTTAGTGTCTTGGAGTACTACATCAACCCCAACACTGCCACAGGCAGTAAAATGCCCACCATCGTTCGATTTGACTGCATAGCAGGCCTGGTTTTCCGGTGGGCTCAATAAGCTGAAGTTATCCTCCCTCACATAAATCAACTGCAATCCAACTAGCATCGCTGCATGAGACGTCAGAAAGAATCTTGCATTGCGTTCGTTAATCAGTTGCGCTAATGTTGAGCAACTTAACATGGTCTTGGCCTTCTGGGACGTTGAGCAGTAAAATTGGTAGTTTTTGCGTTCTCCAGGGCAATCGGGTCAGGTGCATTATGCATTAGGATACTCGTTGTCTCAGAAGAAAAGCACTAGTTTATGAAGGCGCTTTTACCAGTGAGTAGGGATGATTTTAATCCATGATAACGACGGTAGAGCCGTGCTTCGCTGGTTTCAAAGTGTAACCGTCTGGTAGCAGAAATCGTGTAAATTTAGGATAAGCTTTTTCATTCTAGGAGACAGACCTAGTGAGGCCGGTACTAACGAGATAAATCGTTGTACAATCCTGCTGAATGGGGAACGGCTGATGGCGCTGCTATTACGGCTTTGAAGGGAGCGTTCTAA
>NW_008751726.1:911637-918986 GCF_000715545.1 Opisthorchis viverrini
GCGCAAGTTTGCTCAGTACTGTGATCCAAACTAGTCGATAAGTCAGTCTGAGGACTCCGTGTACGAAAGTGCCAAAATTGTCTGCTAGAGGGCACTAAAGCATAGGTCAGCCTGTGCTCCGAAATAGACGAAAGCTTATGGTGGTTGCAGTTTCAAAATACTTTAATGAGGCGACGCTGTTCGATTTCCAAAACTATAATCGGCATTCAGCTGGAGACATTAGTGGATGTAGACATGAGGTCAGTGCGAACGGGTGCACCATATGTTAATATGAGGAAATTGCACTAGCTAACTTAGGTGCAAATAGTTTCAACGTTGTTTCTGCAGTCGTCAGCGAAGCTTGGTGGGAAGGGCAGTGGTGTGAGTGAACGGTTCTCAAACCCGTGGATAAGGCGTACGTGACTTCGTGAACAGCTCGTGGAAAGGGAGGTATTAGTTTACAAGCAACTTCAGAGACAGGATCATCAAGTGGCGGGGCGTGGTGGGGCAAAAATGGATCAGCGGGCCATCACGTACCACTTTTAGGACAGTTTAGTAGACCCCGTTCAGGAAATGGGTTAGAGAGCTGCAGAGAAAAGGCAAGTCATCGTGTAGGGGCTACCATGAACACTCGAATACCACCCGGGGGTATGGATGGCTTTCCGATAACACACGCTCAGCGGAAGATGTGTTAACAAATCCTGGAAAGTGGACGAATCTTAAACACTTAATTGTCTGAGCCATGCGATGACAAGAGGCCAAAGAAAAGAAAAAGAGGCAAGACAAATTTCCAGATGTGGCACGATGCTAAGCGTGCAGTGTGAAACGTCCTTGGAGGGTGAAGGAAAGTTGCCGTCACTCACAGTTAGGTGCGTAAGTGAAACTGACAGGCGCATTGGCAGTTCACTGCCAAAATGCATCCAGGCAAAAAGCACGCGGTTTGGATGCCAATAAAGCCAAAGGTAACTGCAAGTTCGAGGTTTAAATAGGGACTTTGCATGCGTAATTAGATGTGATTGTGGTGCAAGTGCTGGAAGGTTGGGGTGGAGTCGGGTTATCTAGCGAATTATGCGGGTAGGTTCTAGTTCTTCGGTGGAGCAGGAAGTACTACACAAAGAAACTTAGATAATTAGACCTTGAGTCTAAAATTTCATCATATTGGATTGGAAACAAGGAGGCCTGTGGAGAGGACAAGTGCTACCAAACTCTCATATAGTCCCAGTTTCTGGAAGGGGGAATCGGCCTCTTCTTTAAACACGAAGGGGTATTGGAACCTAACATAATTATCGCCGGTAAAAACGCTGGGTGTCAAAATTTAGGGGCTGCCACTGAATAGGCGGCGGTGTTCAGGTTCAAGAAACAATATAAGGGGTAAACTGTGCGAAGGTGCGACAAATTCTTCGGCCTCGTTTTTGACAGTAGGGACTCAACCATTTTAGATACGATGGATTGCAAAGACATCCTCGGAGGGACATGGTGACTGACATTTGAAAGCATGGCTCTGTGAATTTCGTTCACAGATGCTTCAGTAAAGCTCCTACTTGTTCATTTGGTGTGGAGGTTGATCGAACAGGACCTATGGGCTGCTAGCACACTAGTGTGACTGATTTGGTTGGCATGAGGCGGAAAAAGATGGTAATATGTGAGATACAAAGCTGATAGACATTTTTGTTTAGTTTAAGAGGGATGGGGCCAACAACTTAGTGTCTTGGAGTACTACATCAACCCCAACACTGCCACAGGCAGTAAAATGCCCACCATCGTTCGATTTGACTGCATAGCAGGCCTGGTTTTCCGGTGGGCTCAATAAGCTGAAGTTATCCTCCCTCACATGAATCAACTGCAATCCAACCAGCATCGCTGCATGAGACGTCAGAAAGAATCTTGCATTGCGTTCGTTAATCAGTTGCGCTAATGTTGAGCAACTTAACATGGTCTTGGCCTTCTGGGACGTTGAGCAGTAAAATTGGTAGTTTTTGCGTTCTCCAGGGCAATCGGGTCAGGTGCATTATGCATTAGGATACTCGTTGTCTCAGAAGAAAGGCACTAGTTTATGAAGGCGCTTTTACCAGTGAGTACGGATGATTTTAATCCATGATAACGACGGTAGAGCCGTGCTTCGCTGGCTTCAACTTGTAACCGTCTGGTAGCAGAAATAGTGTAAATTTAGGATAAGATTTTTCATTCTAGGAGACAGACCTAGTGAGGCCGGTACTAGCGAGATCAGTCGTTGTAGAATCCTGCTGAGTGGGGAACGGCTGATGGCGCTGCTATTGCGGCTTTGAAGGGAGCGTTCTAAATAAATTGATACTGTTTGCAGAAGCTTTGGTTATGCCCGCAGCTTTAGCTAAGGTGCACATCAAATTAATACAACTGACCTAAAGATTTTAGCTGTGCGTTTTTCTGGAGTTCTTAGGGCCGGCGACGCAGCAAGTGTTAAGGCATCACTGCTCAATCCGGGCATGGTCATAGCCAGAATTCGACAGCAGCAGAAGGATATTGGATTCGCATTTTGGATGTATCACTGCGACTGCGTAAATGCACTCCGGACAATAGTTATTAGGGTTTTGTGGCAACGATATCTGTGGCTTTCACAGCGGCTTCTATTGAAACAGTTTGCGTAGTCGTGTTATGGCGTGGCGAGTTCAAATTTACCGTTGTATCTGGTCCCTTAAGATACATGAGCTTCTCTCTAGCTGAAACCAAGGTTCACACTGAGAAAGGTGGATTTTTGCGGTGATTTGGAAAATAACTCGTGCCTTTCCAATGGCCTTGAGCAACCGTGAGCGTGCAGCCTAACCAGTGGGAAAAGATATGTGTTTTTAGTGGATTGGCGCTTTTCAGTAGACCGGGTCGATCTGGGGAGTTTCTGAATTGAGAAGAGACACTCCGGCTGCGAAGATTTCCTGCCATTAGCCCGGTTTGATTTGCTAGGCTAGCTCTAGGCCCCATTGATGTGCCATATCAACAATATGTTGAACCGCCTTTGATGGCTCCTTGATTCACGCCATGATTATTGACTGCTTTCTAAATTATTGCGGTAACATGTGACATCACATAGTCTGCCGAACTTTTTAGAGCTCAGGCCGAGTGTTGCCAGAGAGTATGATGTTCACTGAGCTACTTCACTTGCTTCTGAGTTCTTTCCGTGTACCCTGCTGACGAACGTGCACACTTCTGTATCCGTGAAACCTTGCGCCACCGAGCTGGTACTAGAAGTTAGCTGCAAGTGATAAGAAGCTCTTATTGTTTTTCCTGCAAACTGCGCTAGTTTAAGATATGGTTAGGACGGTGATGCTGGTGCACTTTTTAGCAAGAAAGCATGTAAGTGTGTAGCCGTTAGAGGGATTGAAAATACTGGTGGTATTACCGAAGAACAAATTGCGCAAGGTATCGTTAGCCTAATGAATGGCCGTTTTTATCGAACCATCGTGATTTTAGCACTAAGAGATTAAGACTAGGGTATACAGTGGAGAGTTTTTAATCCGTAACGCCACGTTAACCGTTGCGACCTTCCGTCAATGAGACGGATTCCCGAGACCATTGTGTTGCTATTTTGTTGCTCGGTAATAGAATTCTATAACTTTATGATGGATCAGGATCACAGTGTCAGGTAAAACTGTACAACTTACTGGTGTCGTTGTTAGAGCTCAATCGGTTAAAATTTTCCTTGGATTAACCATGAACTGTAAGGAGAATCATCGACTTTGCATAAGGAGGAAACGGAAATGCACCAAACCTTCTAAATACGGGGGAAGGGTTGCGCTGATTAGGGTGAAATCAACCCAGATGCGGTTGGGGCCATGCGAGAGGTTTGTTCGTGTGTGCTGCGAGGGTTCCAAGGGGGCGAGAGGCTACAGCCAAGAGTATGGATTGAATATTTGCGGATGTCCCATCAGACTGAGTATTGTGGTGTCGTGCTCTCATTGCACGGACGTACTTTGGTTTACGGAGGTCCCCGTAAGGGAAGTCTTGTTTGAGGTGATAAGACCAGGTATTTGCAACTCTGTGGGTGGCAGGATTCTGAGTTAGCCAAGAGAATCCATGCAGGTGTAACAAAACCGGTCTGGGATGACAGGCAATTTTGGTTCAGTTCGGGGTTTATGTATATGCAAAGCGGTGGACAGGTGGGATGGGCAGCAGCCATACGGGGCGCTTGAAGCATCAACCGCCGAATGTTGAAGCGTAGGAATAGAGGCGAATATGGCGGCATAAGTAGAGCCGGGTGAGTGTGAGGTGCTAGATAGAAAATAACCTAAATTTTATTACAGGGAGGATGGTGGCATCAAGTAGCTAGAAGAGAAAAGACGGAAATAATTGTGCTGATTACCATGCAACTCAGGGATGACTCTCTTACAATCACTTATAAATTGGTAGTGTTCTACTAAAGTAGTAACTTCCGCTCAGAATGGTCATTGTCTATCATATCGAAAGTTCTATTTTCATCAGTTTGTGTCTGCCCTCCCTTAAAACAATCTCTGCACAACGAACTCCCTCTGATGAGACTTTAGCAGAGCTACGGACTATCTTGTCTAACTCCCGCTGCTATTTCTTACTTCAACCGAACCATCGGCTATCCTCCTTGCCTGTTACCAAGTCGGCTAAATCCCGATCCTACTAAAGAAGTCTTCACATAAATACGCTCTCTCCCTGGCCTTTCTGTTGCCAGTCGACCGTCACTCGGTGCAAAAACCTTGGCGCCCCCTTACTCCCAATGTTCTGATCGTGCATCGCTATTTGAGTACTTCCCACAGAAGTAAAAAAGTTTCGCTTGTTCGCTGAGCTGAGTAATTTGATTGCAAACGTTTCATCACCAATCGAGGTGATATCACCAGTGTGTTATTGTGGAGCGCGGTGGTGCGAGGCTACGCACAGCAGTCGTAATCGAATGACCGCGCCGGCAGTTTAAATCTTTATTATTATATAGCTCTACTAGAACGTTTTCCTATGTATCCAAAACACCAAATATTACAAACAAACCGGTGCGGCCTGTCACGCATTTCAACTGATACTAACTAAAGCAGGTTTAGCGAATCTCTTCCCATCCCCTCATCTTCCCAAGCTTTGAACTTCAGAAGTGTCCGTTTTGGACGAGCTGGATAGCTGATATAAACTCCATTTGGCCTATGATCGGCAACTCCGGGACCACCAAGCGGACCACAAAAACCCTACAATCCCATATCGGCTTCGTTCCAGCTAGTTTCCTCGACCAGGCTGAAATGAATGCCGCTACCCAATGAACTGCACACCCCCAGCCGAATCATCTCAAATGTGACGTCCGTCACGGGGCTGTCCTATAACTGAAGCATGTTAGGCCAATGATGGCACGGCACTGCCATATTCAGTTTGATAGCACACCCGCAACTGCTCCACCCCTCCTCCCAACTGAGCCTGCTCGCCTACTCGCTTCCTTGAACCCAACTAACACCATGACACTCATTCCGACCTTATGGACTGATCTCTCGAATTCGATCACTTCTGTGTCCCCATCCATCCTGACACCTGCACTTGACATCCCTACGTCAGTGCAACCAGTGAGTCTGCTTGTTCTCAGATTGCACCATACATTCGAAACTAAACCTGCTATGTTCCCCCGATTCGAATTATCCCGCCTCCACCTCCACTTTTGCTCGTTGTGACTCCAGCCATTTACCCAACCGTCCAAGGTTACTCGTGGCCAGCAATGGTTTTCCGTTTTCGTTGATGTCAGCCGACTGAGTATTTGAGTTAGTCGGACGTCATGCACATTGTTCCCTACAAGTTGCGAAAGAAACCTGTTATTATTATTTCATCGAATACTTCTCACTATTCATGATATCGTTCCCTTTTCGCGGAATCCCCATTACCCACAAATTCCCCAGTCGTGCCCTATT
Source organism: Opisthorchis viverrini (assembly GCF_000715545.1). Classification (NCBI taxonomy): domain Eukaryota; kingdom Metazoa; phylum Platyhelminthes; class Trematoda; order Opisthorchiida; family Opisthorchiidae; genus Opisthorchis; species Opisthorchis viverrini. The sequence continues at coordinate 917,490 of NW_008751726.1, forward strand.
CTGGCCGTAAACGCCTGGTCATCCCAACGGTATGCCACTCACATGTTGAGAATAAACATTATTATTATTATTATTATTATTATTATTATTAATTCGTTATGCAGACGCTCACTCTGTTCGCAATTACTGGAACATCAAGCACTAAAATTTCTTGGAGGTATTATACGTGCCCAAACACACTGACACTCATTTATGTACTTGCTACAGGCGGCAAAATAATCCCTGCTGAAGCCTACAAGAGCATTTTCTTATCCTAAATGCTGTGCAAATTCAACTGAACACATTTGACACGAGCGGTTGAGCACTAAGTTTACCTATTTGTCGTGATTGAATATGAGATACGTCAGCTAGAAAAGCCACTGAATCATCAAAAAGTCATCATTTCAGAAATGTGCTGATAACGTGCTCAACAGTAAGCAGTGTAATTATCAGACGGACTTTGTTTACAGTAAGGTTCATTGCACTCTTGTTTTCCGGCTCTGCAACGAACTGACTCATGTTCATTTGCAGTGGATAAAATTATCTTGTTGTGCAACAGAGGGTGCTTCCGCTCTTAGAAGCTCGCAAAAATCACCAGTGTAAACGTCGCTGTACAAGATAAGAGACAGACGGTATGCCACCCAAAAGTTGGGAATAAGTATTATTATCCTGTCAAAATTTATGGGGCGCACATGTGTCCACTTGGGACCTAGGGTCAATTCGCCCCCGTTTCTTTACTAAAAATTGTTTAGATATTTTTAAAAAATCAGCGCGTGGTGTAACTGGCGGAGAATAATTTAATGCAAGAAGCCTGTTTAAGAAACGCGGCGTTGACTTTATGAAGCCCCAAAGTTTTGAAAATATACCTCCATGAATTTTCGACGTTCGACTTTTTCACACGAAGGGCCAGAAAATTCTGAGTGAACTCTAAGCTCCGGCTTCGAGTATTTTCATCACCTTGATTACTGCTGCAAGCAAGCAGCTGATCGTGACGAAAATGTGTCCATTGCGATGAACACCACCGTACAGAGGTTGGAAAAGGACATTATTCTTGTACGGAGCATCCGCATGAACGTACGAAATCTGAGGCGCAGAGTGGTGCGTTATACACAGAAGACGTCGTACACCAAGTTTCTCGGTTCCATGGTTTCATCTCCACCGACCTCCGGTAATATACAAGCAACCAACAGGTTCCTCTTCACTTTATTCTCTGTTTATCAGGCTTGTTGCCAAAATTCGGCATGCCGCTGAGTCTTTCAATAAATAGCTGATGTGATGACAACATCACCTTGCATTATGAAGTCATGTGAAAACGCACAGCTTTATGGATAATAGTGATCTATAAATATATTGCCAGGAGTACATAAAATCCGCCTTCCAATCATAACACGGGATAAAATCGGACTAGGTACTTGAAAACGTGGCCCACTGGCATTTAGTCGCACAATGCATGGACACTGGTTACGTCCGTTAGGTCGCACAAAAAACGGGAAAGTAACACATAGAAGAAATTACTCA
>NW_008751726.1:919590-922864 GCF_000715545.1 Opisthorchis viverrini
AAGTTTGAGGAGACTCAGATGCCCAAATCCTTTTTGGCATCTATCCTCATGATATTTCCTGGTCCCTTTTCACTATGCATAACAAAGGCATTCGCTGAATCCCCTCCAAACGACACATGGACGCACTTTTCATCATTCAGAGGAAGGTGCCAGTCCAACGACCACTGCTTGGCAGCGTCTACATCCATTTGGAGGGCACTGGCATTGGAACTCCAGGATTTCAATTCTTCCGGAAAAAGTAAACATGGACTCGCAAGAATGTCTGGGAGGTCGTTGACGTAGATCTGAAACAGGAGTAGTCCGAAGACGGAGCCTTGAGGAACTCCAATGGAGACCGGCGCCGGAGAGTAATAGGTCGAGCCTATTCTCACTCGGAATGTTCTGTCTGATAGGAACGCCTTGATCCAGCGAAGGATTTTCCCTTGAATCCCGTAAGACTCGAGTTTGTGGAGCAGCGGGACGCGTGGGACCCTATCGAAGGCTTTTGAGAAGTCGAAAACTATGGCGAACGATATGAGTCCTTCGTCCTTGGCTTGGGTTAAGCTGTTCATTAGTACAAGCATGTTTGTCAGGCAACAGCGGTTTGGGAGAAATCCGTGTTGAGCTGGAGATGTCAGATTGCTGGAAGTAAGGTGATCTAGGATAGGTCGCCTCAGAATGCTTTCCATCGCCTTGCACGGCACGCCGGTGAGGCTTATAGACCTATAGCTGCCAAGCGATAATCGGTCACCAGTTTGGTGGATTGACAATCGCCCACTTCCAAGCAGAAGGAAGGCGGCCAGAATCGTCGTCCTATGAACCCGCGCATTTGAAGTGCCACCAGGCCTTGCAGGTTTGGCATTGCATACCGCATTTGACGTTCGACGGGCAGCCATTTGGCCCACATCATTTGCGGTCTATCAATGTCGACAGAGGGTGAGGGAGGATAGCTTCAGCTTATTGAGCCCACCGGAAAACCAGGCCTGCTATGCAGTCAAATCGAACGATGGTGGGCATTTTACTGCCTGTGGTAATGTTAGGGTTGATGTAGTACTCCAAGGCACTAAGTTGTCGGCCCCATCCCTCTCAAACTACACAAAAATATCTATCAGCTTTGTATCTCACATATTACCATCTTTTTCCGCCTCATGACAATCAAATCAGTCACACTAGTGTGCTAGCAGCCCATACGCCCGGTTCGATCAGCCGCTACACCAGCTGAACAAGTAGGAGCATTACTGAAGCATCTGTGGACAAAATTCAAAGAGCCATGCTTTCAGATGTCACTCACCATGTCCCTCCGAGGATATGGCTTTGCAATCCATCGTATCTAAAACGGTTGCGTCCCTACTGTCAAATACGAGGCCGAAGAATTTGTCGCACCTTCACACAGTTTACCCCCTTATATTGTTTCCAGAACCTGAACACCGCCGCCTATTCAGTGGCAGCCCCACACGTATACATCCACTAATGTCTCCAGCTGAATGTCGATTATAGTTTTGGAAATCGAACAGCGTCGCCTAATTAAAGTATTTTGAAACTGCGACCACCATAAGCTTTCAGCTATTTCGGAGCACAGGCTGACCAATGCTTTAGAGCCCTCTAGCAGACAATTTTGACACTTTCGTTCCCTGAGTCCTCAGACTGACTTATCGACCAGTTTGGATCACAGTACTGAGCAACCTTGCGCACTCGACGGACCCCAAAATGTTCACGGTCCACGTTGGTCCTGATTTATCGCGGTTTCAATGCTAACCGACTACCTAGATAACTCCAACCGATCTGCCAAAGATGTTCACGAACGGAGCTGTCCATGGACCCAGCTGCGACGTGACGACGGTACCGCAGCTTCCAGACACAGTCTGGAGGCATCGCCCGTAGCTAACCATATCTCTGCTATTTTCCGACCGAATGTGCAAATGCACCCGTAACACCGTCCGAGTCCACTGAATCTTTACTAGAATTAAAGTACCGGCCACCTAAGTGTAGTGGCTGATGGGGCACCTTACAAACACACTAATTCACATAACACTAACAAACACTCGGCCTATCAGTGAAGATAAAACCTTGCGGTATATCCGATACGGCTTGTGCATATTATCTTACAAAAATACACCAAATGAACAAGCTCCGACGAATTACACCAAGGATATGAAACAAACGAAAAAATGAAAATAGGCTTGAAGTGATTTTCAATTTGAGAATATATACAACAGCATGCAACAAGTTTGTGCCGAAACTTTCGTTTCAACAACAAAGGTTCCGCAGAAAAGAGCGTTTCCCAGCTTCGGATCAGCTTGCCTACATCACCAACGGTTAGACTTTCGATTTTCTAATAAAAAATTGCGGTGCCGTTAGCCGCCCAATGCTCTTAGTTAAAAACCCACTCAAGTAAAGTGAAACTTTCTGTGAGAATTGAGTTTAGTACGTATATCTGTATAACCAGACGAACTAGAAATCCGCNAAAAACGAAACCGATTTCGAACGTACCGGGCCTCTGGATGACAAGAACAAAACCGATCCCGGAAACCTGGGCGAAACCTCGTTCCTGTGTGTCGACCCGTCAGTTCGTGAAGGATGCAACATTTTTCGCATATCCCGCGAACTGAACATCCTGTTGTGTTTGTCCACACTATTCTCCGACATATTGTTCTTAGTTTGCGCTCGCCTGTTCCCTGTGTTGTCCGGTTGTTCGCTCGACTCGACGGTTTTCCGCGCGCTGCTTCCAATGGTATGTCCGCCTTTCCCGTTAACTGTTTGCACTTCAGGATCGTGACATTCTCCGACGTCTTGTTCGCGTTGGGAAGCAGAAAATTGCGAAATTGGACAGGCAAAGCCCAGGCAAGTTGTTAGACCGACATCTGTTGTGTAGGGCCTTGAGCAGATGGAGAGCGTTGCGAGATAATCTTGGGCGTCATAGTCTATGGGTGACAGGTTGCTCCGCTGGTGCCTTTTCATGGGATGAAGACTGTTCCTTCGAGAGCGTATCTAGCTTATCCGAATTCCCCCCTCCGTCGGATTATCCGAGTTCTCCCGTCACGGAACCTACAACTGAGGCTGATATAGTTCTCAGTAGTTCTGCATGTAGCCAGTTTACAAACCCTGATGAGAAGCTTTACTGTCCCGTTAATTAGCAGGTTTATTATCTGTTAGTTAACGTGTTTCCAACCACCACTAACGCTGCCTTTTTGTTCGGTGAGGCAGGGTGTCGCTCCGCGGGTTATTGGAGACCAACAACGCCGTCGTCTTTCAGTGGATTTTCTTCGTCAGATCTTTGGTTCCGACCAGGAGCTCC
>NW_008751726.1:928958-929978 GCF_000715545.1 Opisthorchis viverrini
TCCGGTCCTGGTGCCATCTCACGACTTTGTAGGGCTGTTTCGTACCTTACTGCTCCTTACGACGGGCGATCAAAATTACATTACATTCGCCCGTACGCATTGTATCCATAGGCTGTGTTGCAGGAGGCTAAATGAACTGCTCTTTGAAGTGCTCGGCCCATCTTCCCAGTCGGTTTTCGCGAGTGAATCAATGAGCCATATTTTTCACTTATCATTTCGCTGAACGTTTATTTCCTAGGGCCAGTCGATCACATCAGTGGATAAAGGGCACAGCTATTTGCCGTAACAAAAGCTTTCTTGATCTCCCAAGTTTTCGATGTCCACTAGAGCTCTCCGTCTTTCCTTAGATTCTTACCTATTCGGTGTTTCAGGAATCTGCGTGCGCCGTCGTTCTCGTTGCCTGCTGGTATGGCTTTCCTGGCATTAATCATGCATAGCGATTTCGACGACATGCACTGGTCTTGTGGTTGAATTGGAGAAGTCGGACAGACAGTAATGAACGCCGTCAACATAGCTCCTTTAACACATTGCCACGCTCCATCCACATACTCACTGCCATCACAGCGTTGGTTTACTGTGGAGAGATGTTGGGCTAACTCAAATCGATATTTTTTTAGCTACGGCATGCTTGCTGACTTGCGAGGGCATAAAGAGAAACGAACTGTCAGGCATGCATGCACCGTGGCGTGATCGGAATCAAGTGGTGTGCCCCAGAAGGAACAGGTCGAATTGTGGCTCTCCACCGGTGGCTGATAACCACGTGGACCAACTGCGTCCACAGTTAATTTGCGGTGACTGACCGCCAAGTTATGCGAACGTTTATTTAGAAAGTTCGTACTTGCCAAAAACAGTTCATGATCAGCACACAACTGAAGGAGTCAATCTCTGTCGTCTGTGCGGCTAGCATCAACTCAGAATCTACCGCCGAAATGTGACTCCAACTGATTCCAAACTGATATCCCATTAAGTGTATATGGCGAAATCTGCCCAAGCAGGACATACGGTTGACGGAAACTCGGA
>NW_008751726.1:930037-940660 GCF_000715545.1 Opisthorchis viverrini
AGAAGGAAGGAACAGGTCGAATTGTGGCTCTCCACCGGTGGCTGATAACCACGTGGACCAACTGCGTCCACAGTTAATTTGCGGTGACTGACCGCCAAGTTATGCGAACGTTTATTTAGAAAGTTCGTACTTGCCAAAAACAGTTCATGATCAGCACACAACTGAAGGAGTCAATCTCTGTCGTCTGTGCGGCTAGCATGGACTCAGAATCTACCGCCGAAATGTGATTCCAACTGATTCCAAACTGATATCCCATTAAGTGTATATGGCGAAATCTGCCCAAGCAGGACATACGGTTGACGGAAACTCGGAGACTGTGCTTACATGATGAACCCCAAGAAGGGCGAAACCGGTCGTGTGCTGTCGAGGAGTTTTCAGCGGCGCTATGGGTAGTTTCCTTCATGCCAACTATTCTTACCTGGCCAGTGTGACCCGAATGAGTAGATTCTGTAGATTCTTATCCCAGAAATGCATGGAGGTCCCAGGCGGATTACGTGCAGGTTATCATCAAATTCCTCAAACTGCTGAATGAAACCCGCACTCGATCTCACTCATACAGTGAGGCTTTTCGTTCGCACCATCCGAAATATTAGGGAAAAATACCAAAAGTGCATCACCTGGCGGTGCTATTCTTCACCTGTGTATTTGGTCAAAACCAATCCTTCGATCCCGAATAGGAAGTCGTTTTAGGGATGAAAGGATTCCCCAGCTCGGCCATCTTCCACATGGATATTCTGAATTTACCAGCCTCACGACAATGAAAACGGTGGCATGACTGAACATGAATCGACAGGCTTCGGGAAACCGTCTTCTATCTCCGGCTGAAAGTGCCAAACACAGACTTCGTGCTAGAAAAAGTGAGACCTTGAACTATACCACGCCTTGTCAGACAGGACTTGCTTGTTGGCAATTTTCGATGTAGCAGAAAGATTCAAACAGTTGTTGAACAAGTCCAGAACATGTATATACCCAATTAAACCAGTTTATTCGTATGAATTCTGGGTCAACGCTGCGACATCAAACGCGAGTTTTTCTGCAACAGTCAAAAGGAAGATGGATAAACCAGAAGATCGGCAGTCAGAGGTGTCACACCCATCTCAACGCACACTCTCAGATAGGGGCAAATAGGCACAGTTCTTCAAAATAGGAATGTATTGGATCACAAATGTTCTGATGCTAAGGATACTTTCCATCGGGAGCTAATCGAACTCATCCGTCAAGCAAAAGGCACTGACACTGTGACCCTTGCAAGCGATTTGAATGCTGAAGTAGTTCGTCGCTCAGCTTATGGTATCTTCCGGTGCTTGGCTGCGACGCACCCGGAAGAAGGTATAAGGACTGGGGTACTACCTGAGTGCCTAAACCTAGGCAGAAAAAACCGTGAAGCCATGATTGAGCCACGAATCCTTTCGGTAATCGGTATCATAGCTTAACCTTGTGCTACTTAAATGAAACCGATGGCATTACGTGGAATGTCGCCAAAATATGCATCACGTACCATCACACTTGCATGCTGCAAAGTCATAAATCGGGGGAGATATCGAGAGAACAGTTAGCACAAACCCATCGAAATGTCCCACTAAGGTGAAGGCAAAAGCCCAACCAATTTCAAAATCTAATGCAAATAAGCATTGATAAACGCTTTCAACTGTACAAGAAAATAAGAGATAAACTAACTGAACAATTTACACCTCAGTGGTGATCCGCGAGACTTGAAGAACTAAGTAACTGTCGAAGGTCCTCTAAAGAATACTGAGAGCTCTCACATTGGAGACCAGTTACAGGATCTTGCAGATTGCCGGCCGGAAACACCACCTTCTTCAATCTGTAAACGGTATTGAAAGCGATCGGAGGGTCTGTTTTTTCTATCAACACAATATCCCCTATGGTTGGTTGGAAGCCCGATCGGTGTACCCAGTATGTCGCCGTTTGGTAATAGTACTATTAAGAGAATTGATGTGAAGGGGAAACGCATACCTTCAACAAGAATCGATTCAGGCATAGCTTGTGCAAACGCACTTTAACAATCTCCGGATGAGATGCTGTCAATTGTTGTCCGAATGGAACGACTTGTCCAAGTGCAAGATCGAAAGGAGCACGTACCCTCTTCCCGGTAAAATAGGCCTTCTCTCCCGAAACTCGATCCAGTTCCGGTTTGTGATACGGGAAGTATTTATCAATATGAGGTTCTAGTCGCTTGAATATTTCCTTCCCGCGGTGCCTCCAGTATCGAACCATGATTCTGGGGATGAAGATGAAAAACGATAAGTAGAAGCAGTTCATGCACCAAAATAAGGACTGTAGCAGAAAAGTGACAACAATCATAAGCATCTCTCATGATGGTAACCAGGGAGTTCGGGAACAACCGAGGCTTTTGCTAAACTGCATTCAGCAGAAGCAGCAAGCTCACCATGTATGGGGGAATTTCTTACGGGTCTTCGGAATACCACCGCAATCAGTAGACGGTTTGAAAACGAAGCAAAACACTTGCATCACCAGTCAGAGCGAATTTGTTACCATTGCATTACCAAGAACAGAAGTACGGCACTGCACATTTGATTGCATTGAATGAAGGTTTCAGTTAGGAAAACGGGTGGAAGAACAGAAACCTAGGTGGAGAAAGTTCGTGGTTCACACCTTGTAACACTGACAGAAGTACCCACATATGTCGGACATCGGGGCTGTGTAGTGTATCAAAATTAGAGAACTATCCAGTTGCCATAATGGCAACAACAACAACAACGAATGGCCGGTTGGGTGATCAGCTGGCTATGAAAAATGTTGGTTGACAAGCCGTGGTCACTATATCTTCCGCTAGATATTTCCTTACTCCTTCCATCTTCCGTTTTCACCCCACTTACACATCAGGGCTTTCTTCGAACGAACTAGTGCCTGCATAAAAGTAAAGCACTGGTTTTGTGCCAGTGGTGACGATTAACATCTAAACCCAACAACCATTCGGTCCTTAGCAAGAGTGTCAAGTCACACCGGACTTGGTTAGGTGCTCTCTTAACCGGGTTTCCGAGTTTCAGTCGAACCAAACATTGACCAACAAGAATGAATACTTCCGTGTACCCTGATATCAGAATGGATTCCACCTTCAAAAAGCGTCTTTACAGTAGTGAAGTGCTTGGAACAACCGGAAATCGTCAACCCCAAGCTGGATATAACCCGTGTGGTACATGCACTTAAGACACCTCCAGGCAAACGGCTGTCTATCACACCAATCCGGCGTCAGCTTGCGTGATAATTGAGATGGTGAGACTGAGTAGGTCTCCCAACTCGGCCATCACCACACGGTTTTCAAAGGTCCCTTAGGCAAACTGCGTAGCGGATCCACTAGTAATTTTGCGCTCGTTTGAAAAGTGGACCCAAGAACATCTCTGGTAATTGACGTCAGGTCAGTAAAAGCTTGTGGTTCATCAGGCAAAATACGTCAGCAAAACCGAGGTAGCGCTTTTCACTCCTGAATTTCTAGGATGAAACACAAAAGGTCGGACAAGTAGAGGACGATTGTTAGTCGTGACCAGTCTGTACATCAACGAATAACCCATCATCCCACTTCCCAGTGCTGCACGAGAAAGAGGACACTGGTGAGACTAGTCAAACAGCCACCCTTAACTCACCTGTTCACTTTTATCCGAGCATTATCGAAGCCCTGGACGTGACCGTAACACCCAGTTCAGTGTGCATGTTTCAGAAGGCTTTGGGTTGTCCACAGACTTTCCTATCAATCACTCTCCGCTCCGGCTGAAGTGGAGACGCGGGATATCCCTGTTTCAATTAGATCAATCAACTTATCAGCCATAAACCGTGCCTTGAGCACTTTGGTTCCAGCTGCCACAATTTCGATCACCGAAAAATTGGGGAGTGTGGGACATACAGCCAGGACTTAGAGGCAATGGTATATTTGGTTAGCTCGTAGACTGGGTAGCTACGCATCGAAGGCGAAACTTTGATGCATGGACGCCACTGACCGCGCAATTGGGTCATTTCCACCAGTGTCACTAGCCATTAGTGAATTGAGTCCCGTAGTCTTCATCCAGGGAGGCGGCGGCTGTCGACCCGACCCAGTCTACTGGTTAGTGTTTTAATACTTCATTGCCAGGTCACACGCTGTCCACCTTTTGGTCACTTCCAATTAACACAGAGCTGGGCGAAAAAGCTCTGCGAGGTTGTTGGTTTTGTGGCATGCGGAGTATATTTCTTAACCAGTGAAAAAATCGTTCAGCTGTAGCACCCTTTCGGCGCCTAGCTGCCATGCCACTCGAAGGAAGCACGAGGCTTCGATACTTCCAGGTTGCCCAACCCTAGGCAGAGGAAGTCGAGAGACAGAGGTCGGGTTCGAAGCACAGACCTACCTGTCAGTAAATTCGCGCTCTAACCACTGAGCCGTCTCGCGTGTAATTCATCTATCGCGGGAGAGTTCCATCTTCCTACGACCATCGGACGCACCGTAGCACTATTAATCCGGTGTTTCCAGCAGACCCGACTAATGCTTCAGAGGCACCAATGGCCTTCCTACGACCATCGGACGCACCGTAGCATTATTAATCCGATGTTTCCAGCTGACTAATGTTTCAGAGGCACCGATGGTCAAAAACTGACATCTCTGCGCATAGAGGCCACCTCTCTTATCCGTATGGATCGTACTGCCGCAGTGCAAACCCTGCCCTTGACTGACAAGCCCACATCACAGTAGTGCCATAGGTGTCGGAGGCTGGCGAAAGCTGCCCTGGCTTCCCCAATTCGAGAAATGATCTAACCTCCAGCCGGTCCACCAGAACTTATACAGCTGCCCAGGTAAACAAATTTATCTAACAAATCAACTGGCTCGTCTTCAAGCATGAGATTTGAATTCGATCCAACTCCGTCTTGTAGTGGCACTTCTGTTTCCAGCAGACCCGACTAATGCTTCAGAGGCACCAATGGCCAAAAACTGACATCTCTGCGCATAGAGGCCACCTCTCTTATCCGTATGGATCGTACTGCCGCAGTGCAAACCCTGCCCTTGACTGACAAGCCCACATCACAGTAGTGCCATAGGTGTCGGAGGCTGGCGAAAGCTGCCCTGGCTTCCCCAATTCGAGAAATGATCTAACCTCCAGCCGGTCCACCAGAACTTATACAGCTGCCCAGGTAAACAAATTTATCTAACAAATCAACTGGCTCGTCTTCAAGCATGAGATTTGAATTCGATCCAACTCCGTCTTGTAGTGGCACTTCACAATGCAGTTGTGAAGTGCATGCCAAACCGTGCGGCAGTTACTTGGGTTATTTAAAATAGCTTGCATTATTGAGGGAACTGAACCAAGGAGAGCAATGTCACCCGCATTCTCGATGTCTGTGAGCGAACGTCCCGGGAGCATTTCGACTCCCGAGGTTTCGGAGGCAGGCAGAGAAATTGCAGCTCTTCGTCCACTGGTACTAACCTCCCCACCCGTCGAGCGATATTCATGTCTGTCCTTATTCGTATGTCTTGTAATGCCCAACCTTCCATGAAGAGGCACGTCCGTATTCAGAGCACTTAGAACGTCCCGGGAGCATTTCGACTCCCGAGGTTTCGGAGGCAGGCAGAGAAATTGCAGCTCTTCGTTCACTGGTACTAACCTCCCCACCCGTCGAGCGATATTCTTGTCTGTCCTTATTCGTATGTCTTGTAGTGCCCAACCTTCCATGAAGAGGCACGTCCGTATTCGAGAGCACTTAAGTCTGGTACGTGCCGGTCTCGCTCTTACTCAGTCAAACGGTAGATGCTCGAACCAAAATTCCACCATTCTTCAATATAAAGCATCGGTTCATTGGTCTGCGAAATCACGGATAAAATACTAACGGCCACCTAGAAGCACAAATTGGTATCAACCCGAAGTCGCCTCACAAGCACGTCAGCCAGTCCCGGTGACAGCCACGAAGTCGAGGATTGTGGAGTTCACTTAGGATTGCACTACCTAAAACGCATCGAGAACAAAGCAATCAACACTTGCCCCACCGCAACACCTAACAACGGTCTAGTCGGAGCGCGCTGGCGTTAAACTGAGGCTATAATGTGACGAGTGCTACGTGGCCTTTCACAATAATTCAGAGGCCTACTTGTCAGCATTACACGACAAACGGTTTTAATTTAGCCCCACACGAATATTTACATTAAACAAGGTAATGACTGAAGTCCACAAGAATACGACTAAGCTTCCTACTAAGTGTCGCTCCATTCACTACTTAGTGGGGTTTACGGCGTACCACAGGCCCTGAATGTAATCAAATGTACACCTTGCATTATGCGGGCTGCATTTAGGTGAATAATCCTTGGCAGGTTTGTTACTCAATAAAGTAATAATTCGTAGTGCACATTGATGATTCTGAAATACGCAGACGGGAGTAAATGTACACCAAGTCATCTAGGCAAAGAGGTAACGTAGCTGCGTTTGGTGAATAACTGGGAGCGTGGAAAAGGTTGCAAGGGAATCACGTGGTCCCGTGCACAAGTACACAGCAAAGGATTCACGAAGGACGGACCATCTGAAACTGCCTACCACTCATTCCCCCGTGAAATCAGTTTAGGTGGCGTGGATTTTGAAGCAAACGAGGAAGGCGTGCTAGCATACGCGTACATTTCCGAGTTTTTTCCGCGAACGTCGACGAGGAATTCGTAACAGACAAGACAGTTCGCTAGTCACTCCCACTTGGGAAACTACTGTTGTTACTTTCGCATGTCTCTTCGCCACATACTCTTCATGAGCTACACAAGCTTATGTAGACAGTGGCTATGTGCTCACTTGAAACCGAAGTGACGAGATTAGGATCCCGTTGACTTCCATCGGACCTGAGACCTGACACTAACGAACGGGTAATATGCGGTCGAGAAGGCTGATAAGCCCACACCACTTTCATTTATCATGCGAGTAATAGCAGCAACAGCATCAGAAATGAAACTGGCTAGTGTTAAGCATTCTCCCCAAAGCTATTCGGTTCAGCTGAAACACTAATACTGGCGCACTCAAAGGGTTCCACTCTGGTGAATATGCGGCCATTCAAAACCACGGCAACATATAAAACACGGTCAAAGATCATGATCGCCAGACATCAGTAGCCATACTCAGGACTAACACTAACTAACTAACTATCATACTGCTACTCAACGTTGGGTGCCCCTTTATCCATGAGTTGGGTAATTCCAGGAAACATGGGTGCCCCTTCAGAGATGATATCATACGTCACGCCCTCGGAACACCTAAGTAATCTACCCTAGTCACCCTACACTCGTACACCTTTTTCGTCACCATCCGGAATAAACGCTTTTCGACTACAACTGCGTTCAGGTTGCCAACATTCCTACGCGGCCGTCTAAGAGAGACTGCGGCGAACCAGCAGAACAAATCAGAAACACACCACAGGTTGGAGGCGCTTGGCAGTTTCATTCATAGAGACCAGAGAAGGGCAGTTACCCGGGTGAACTCCTCGACGATCTTCTCACCATTATCGCATTTGAGCACGCGAGTGTGCAGTTCGACGAGATGTGCAGAGTGGAGTCGCATGTCATCATTGACGGAAAGATGAGAAGACGCGCGCTTAACCGTCGCACTAGATAAAGCCCTTCTAAAAACCAAAAACATCAAAGATAACTCAGTCTGGACAAAAGCGTACACTACCGGTGGTGGACTCTGCTTCACAACGCCCCCAGACAAGCAGTCGATTACGTGAACCCGTCTGGAAGGACAACACCAAGGTATTCCGTTGTCGTCTTTATTTCCACTTGCCACACCATACTTGACCCACTTCTAATTTGATGTCACCACACCTTGTAACGTCGTATGCACTCCACAAGTCACGTACCTAGTTATTCAGTAGGGAAAATTATTCTGACCTAGCAGCCTTAACGGAATTCTCCCGAATCCTTCCCTAACATGCAACGAATGCCCAGCAAGCGAAGAAACAAGAAGTCCCCGAAGACAATGTTAGTTGGGTGAGCTGCCTGGTAATCATTCAGTGCTGATGCGACAACGCAGATCGGCCGAAGAATAAATGAACAAGAATACCTATCCACACCAGTAGCGAGGCAGGCTGCAAGAACAATAATGAAAAAACCCGGTAGAGGGCAATGGCCAAAGGCTAGCTGGTCTATGCTACCATTTGATGCCTGACTGTGGAATAATGCCACATTCATTTACAGTCGCTTCTCCAACCAATTTGCAACCAAGAACCCTTGTCACTGTACTACGGATTCCCACAAACATAAGAATTACAAGTACACGAGTTACGGATTCCCACAAACATAAGAATTACAACGAGCAACGCACTTCGAGGAAGGATCCTGTCACACTGTGTCCGGTCCGCAGCCCCTTCAACTCGGACCTAATGCTGGCAAAAGGACGATATACGTAAGCCTCGTGGTTGATGTGTTCCACCTATAGTCCGAGCACACCGGTAGTCCTGACCACGCAAACCGCCGACTCGGACCACTCAGACGAACCTCTGGACAGCCTATTCACTTCAGTAGTCACACCAGATCGGACTTTCCTGGAAAATGTGAGGCTAATGACCAAAACAGATCGAGCTGTATTAAACGTCAGCGACCAGTGGATTACCAGTAGCTTTGACAACGTCCACTATATTGAAATCCCGGAATTCATTAAATTACACTCCAAAAAACACCTCTCAGCAGGTATCTATCTATCCTATCTATCATAAACGACAAAAAACAACTACGGACCTCTCTAGAGCTGGGCACACAACAGACCCAATCGGCTGAAATGAACTCTGGAAAGCTTCCTTCAGGTCTTGCGGTCCCTGGAATCCCTCCACTAAGAGAGCATCGCTACCACTCACTAGTTGATATTTTCGAACAAAAACCGAAATATTGTTAGTTCAATACGCTGACCAGTCGTAGATCGAACGGTTGCTGATTCTTTCGCCCAGGCGGGAAATTCGCTAACAAACTTCTCACCATCAGTTTGCTTTAGCCTGTCCTAGATGCACATCGTTCAGCCTACGTTTTCGAACCGTACTAGAGCTAAGCATCCAAAAACGTTCGACTGGCAATACCAAGTTTCGTCAACCCACCCAGTCCCGCATAACCCTAGAAAAGCGAGAACACCCAGCACTTTATGCTCACTAGAAACCGTCGTAGACATAGAAAACCTCTTTCCTTGTAGTTCTGACTCGATATTTCCAAGGTCCACGATTGCTGAGCAGGCGAAGGACAACGAATCTCCCCGGCAGAGTTTACCCAAACCTTGGTACTCAAAAAATTGTTATCGTCCTCAAGGCACTGGACACAAAATCCCGCAGACGTGCGGAGGCCTACGGGCAGCTATCCCCTGAGCTCAAGTCAAATGGTGTCAGGTAAGACTATGCTCTCAACTTTCCTGTTCAACTTCGTCGTGGATACGGTTATGGCAAACTCACTCACAGCCTCTAAGCCCTATGGAGTCAAAGAACTTTGCGGTCCCGACGCATTTCCCAACACAAAGCTTAAGACTAGCAGTGACATTACAAAAGCTTCAGAATTGGCTACGCTGAACGACGGTCGCTGCAACGCAAGCGGTTGACAAAACGGTCGTTGGTACTGCGATCGAACTCACCAGATGTTGCCTCATCGGATATAAACTTCACTTAGTGTACACGGTGCCCGCACAACCATCCCAAAAGATCCAATAGCCCGAGGGTCCGACCCCTCTAAATACGTGTCGCGACGCCTCCTACGCGTGTGACCGAAGCTTGGCATCCCGGCCTTGGGTTGGGTAACTCATAAACAAACGAAATACTAGCGCGCCACTAATCAGAAGTAGTTGCTCAAACCGGCGCTTCTGAGTCCATTGCGTACAACCGAACCCGACATCTATTATGGCACGTCACAGAGCAGCCACGATCTGGAAATAAGCGAGGGCGATCAACATAAGCATAAATGATACACCATCTTCAGGGACAGCATTATTAGTGTTGACACTCATGCTTCACTGCCGTACAACCATGAACCTCATCTAGTTATATTTAAAGCCCTAGAGTGATAATAAGAGAAAAAGAGTGAGTGGGGGAGCGGACCTTGTGTTGGCCCATGCCAGGTATCCTGAGGCGCCTGCACCTCATTCGGACACCGGAAATACTACGAATGTCTAAACGTCCGAAGGCGACCCCAAGCCAGCCGGTAGTCAGAACGGGAGCCCTAACCAACATAGTTCAGAAGGAATATCGTACTCGATTGTCTTCGAAAAAGAGGAGTTCCCCACCCACTAGCTGCTATGTGGACCGAATCACTCAGCAGTTAACACGCACTGAACACTTCCGCCAGTTGTCGCAAGCAAACTATGAAGTGACGTAGTCCAGAGCAATGCGTTACGAACTCCGCGCACGGAAGTCCCAGGGGTGAGCATCCACCAACCCAAACAATTCCAAAATGAGAAAACAGGTACGACTTGAAAGATGTATTATACAGCAATGGCCAAACTCTATGTACACAATGCACGACGGAGCTCCTGGTCGGAACCAAAGATCTGACGAACAAAATCCACTGAAAGACGACGGCGTTGTTGGTCTCCAATAATCCGCGGAGCGATACCCTGCCTCACCGAACAAAAAGGCAGCGTTAGTGGTGGTTGGAAACACGTTAACTAACAGAAAAAAAACCGC
>NW_008751726.1:944151-946863 GCF_000715545.1 Opisthorchis viverrini
ACGCTTTTTGAAGGTGGAATCCATTCTGATATCAGGGTACACGGAAGTATTCATTCTTGTTGGTCAATGTTTGGTTCGACTGAAACTCGGAAACCCGGTTAAGAGGGCACTTACTCAAGTCCGGTGTGACTTGACACTCTTGCTAAGGACCGATTGGTTGTTGGGTTTAGATGTTAATCGTCACGACTGGCACAAAACCAGTGCTTTACTTTTATGCAGGCACCAGTTCGTTCGAAGAAAGCCCTGATGTGTAAGTGGGGTGAAAACGGAAGATGAAGGAGTAAGGAAATATCTGGCGGAAGATATAGTGACCACGGCTTATCAACCAAAATTTTTCATAGCCAGCTGATCACCCAACCGGCCATTCGTTGTTGTTGTTGTTGCCATTATGGCAACTGGATAGTTCTCTAATTTTGATACACTACACAGCCCCGATGTCCGACATATGTGGGTACTTCTGTCAGTGTTACAAGGTGTGAACCACGAACTTTCTCCACCTAGGTTTCTGTTCTTCCACCCGTTTTCCTAACTGAAACCTTCATTCAATGCAATCAAATGTGCAGTGCCGTACTTCTGTTCTTGGTAATGCAATGGTAACAAATTCGCTCTGACTGGTGATGCAAGTGTTTTGCTTCGTTTTCAAACCGTCTACTGATTGCGGTGGTATTCCGAAGACCCGTAAGAAATTCCCCCATACATGGTGAGCTTGCTGCTTCTGCTGAATGCAGTTTAGCAAAAGCCTCGGTTGTTCCCGAACTCCCTGGTTACCATCATGAGAGATGCTTATGATTGTTGTCACTTTTCTGCTACAGTCCTTATTTTGGTGCATGAACTGTTTCTACTTATCGTTTTTCATCTTCATCCCCAGAATCATGGTTCGATACTGGAGGCACCGCGGGAAGGAAATATTCAAGCGATAGAACCTCAATATTGATAAATACTTCCCGTATCACAAACCGGAACTGGATCGAGTTTCGGGAGAGAAGGCCTATTTTACCGGGAAGAGGGTACGTGCTCCTTTCGATCTTGCACTTGGACAAGTCGTTCCATTCGGACAACAATTGACAGCATCTCATCCGGAGATTGTTAAAGTGCGTTTGCACAAGCTATGCCTGAATCGATTCTTGTTGAAGGTATGCGTTTCCCCTTCACATCAATTCTCTTAATAGTACTATTACCAAACGGCGACATACTGGGTACACCGATCGGGCTTCCAACCAACCATAGGGGATATTGTGTTGATAGAAAAAACAGACCCTCCGATCGCTTTCAATACCGTTTACAGATTGAAGAAGGTGGTGTTTCCGGCCGGCAATCTGCAAGATCCTGTAACTGGTCTCCAATGTGAGAGCTCTCAGTATTCTTTAGAGGACCTTCGACAGTTACTTAGTTCTTCAAGTCTCCCGAATCACCACTGAGGTGTAAATTGTTCAGTTAGTTTATCTCTTATTTTCTTGTACAGTTGAAAGCGTTTATTAATGCTTATTGCATTAGATTTTATTTTCTTGTACAGTTGAAAGCGTTTATTAATGCTTATTTGCATTAGATTTTGAACGTGGCTGGGCTTTTCCCTTCACCTTTGTGGGACATTTCGATGGGTTTGTGCTGACTGTTCTCTCGATATCTCCCCCGATTTATGACTTTGCAGCATGCAAGTGTGATGGTACGTGATGCATATTTTGGCGACATTCCACGTAATGCCATCGGTTTCATTTAAGTAGCACAAGGTTAAGCTATGGTACCGATTACCGAAAGGATTCGTGGCTCAATCATGGCTTCACGGTTGTTTCTGCCTAGGTTTAGGCACCCAGGTAGTACCCCAGTCCTTATGCCTTCTTCCGGGTGCGTCGCAGCCAAGCACCGGAAGATACCATAAGCTGAGCGACGAACTACTTCAGGATTCAAATCGCTTGCAAGGGTCACAATGTCAGTGCTTTTTGCTTGACGGATGAGTTCGATTAGCTCCCGATGGAAAGTATCCTTAGCATCAGAACATTTGTGATCCAATACATTCCTATTTTGAAGAACTGTGCCTATTTGCCCCTATCTGAGAGTGTGCGTTGAGATGGGTGTGACACCTCTGACTGCCGATCTTCTGGTTTATCCATCTTCCTTTTGACTGTTGCAGAAAAACTCGCGTTTGATGTCGCAGCGTTGACCCAGAATTCACACGAATAAACTGGATTAATTGGGTATATACATGTTCTGGACTTGTTCAGCAACTGTTTGAATCTTTTTGCTACATCGAAAATTGCCAACAAGCAAGTCCTATCTGACAAGGCGTCGTATAGTTCAAGGTCTCACTTTTTCTAGCACGATGAAGATAGATAGAAGACGGTTTCCCAAAGCCTGTCGATTCATGTTCAATCATGCCACCGTTTTCATTGTCGTGAGGCTGGTAAATTCAGAATATCCATGTGGAAGATGGCCGAGCTGGGGAATCCTTTCATCCCTAAAACGACTTCCTATTCGGGATCGAAGGATTGGTTTTGACCAAATACACAGGTGAAGAATAGCACCGCCAGGTGATGCACTTTTGGTATTTTTCCCTAATATTTCGGATGGTGCGAACGAAAAGCCTCACTGTATGAGTGAGATCGAGTGCGGGTTTCATTCAGCAGTTTGAGGAATTTGATGATAATCTGCACGTAATCCGCCTGGGATCTCCATGCATTTCTGGGATCAGAATCTACTCATTCGGGTCACACTGGC
>NW_008751726.1:948063-954408 GCF_000715545.1 Opisthorchis viverrini
GAGCAATGCTTGTTTCTTGATCTGAAAGCTGCCTTTGACTCTGTGGACCGTCAGACACTATGGCAGTGTCTGTGGAGCAAAGCTGTCCCCCATGAATTCTTGACCCTCCTTAAGGAGCTGTACGCCATCTCCTGCAGCCGTGTGCAGGTCTACGGAAAGCTCTCGCCTGAGTTTACCACATCAAGTGGCGTCAGACAGGGTTGTCCTCTTTTCAGACAGGGTTGTCCTCTTTCGCCCTTCCTCTTCAACTTCGTCATTGATGCGACCATGGAAGACTCACTACCAGCCTCTAATGTCTGTGGGGTCGAAGTGCTGCCGGGGCGTCCACTCACAGATATCGAGTACGATGACGACATAGCTCTTCTTAGATCTGACCCCGTGGTAATGCAAACAATATCTAATAATCTAAATAATCCTGCCTCACGGTTTGGTATGCGCTTCACACCTGCAAAGTGTAAGGTGCTACTGCAAGACTGGGTGGATTCGAATACCACCCTCATGCTTGCGGATGAGCCGATTGAGGTTTTAGACAAATTTGGGCAGCTTTATCAGTCTCGGTGGTCTCGCGAAAGATGATATTTCCATCCGTATTGGGAAGGCCAGAGCAGCTATTGCGAACCTACGTCACCTGTGACATAGGCGTGACATAAGCTTTTCTGTCAAGGGTCTAGTTTGCAATGCTGCGATGCGCTCCATATTACTATATGGATCAGAAACCTGGCCGCTGCGCGCCGAGGACGTCAGAAGACTAAGTGTTTGACGATCGATATCTTCGGAGCATTGTCCGAATTTGGTGGGAACACCGGATCAGCAATGCTGAAGTTCCTCGAATGGTATTCGGGAGAAGTAACTCACCCTCGATAGATGAACTGATTGCACTGCATAGGTTGCGCTGGCTTGGCCACGTGCTGCGTATGCCAGTCGACCGACTTCCTCGAAGGGCTCTTTTCGCCCAACCATGTGAAGGGTGGAAGAGAGCCAGAGGCGGCCAAACAATGACTTGGCAGCGAAGTGTGAAAGCCATTACCAGCAAACTCAGCTGCGCTGGTCATTGCCGTCTTCCCGGATGGGGACCCCGAGACAAGCCATATCAATGGTTAGAGAAATTGTCAGACAATGACCGGTCAATGGTGGTCATGCATCCGAGCTGTAGCTCCCGTGCATAGCTCCCTTCCCAATCCTCCCAATTAATAGCCCACTGACAGTGCTGTACTTACGCACTAATTTATCAGCTCACGGCTCCAATATGGAGCTACTTACCCCACCTCCCCAGGTCACCGGTGAGCGAAACTGTGGCAAATTCAACCACTATAGGATAAGTGAGCGGCTCTTAGAACTAACAATGATGATTGTGACGATGCTATGCCTAATTCTCGTGTGTTTGGAGTCAGCATAACTCTAAGGGCTGCGCGTACGGTGCGGAATAGTTTGCATTTCACTGTTGTAGTCTGACCAGCCCTTCCGTTTTCGCCTGACAGGAAGGCCGCATTCGGTCCCTGGAACGTCACGTCCCTTTAACCCTAGAATTTTCGGGAGAAGTATGTTTTTCCAACAACTGCACTCATTTGTAATTCAATTTGGTTTTCACGGGAGACTTAGCTGGATCCTTTATGAAAATATACTGCGACATCTCGAATATGGTATCAACTGAGGCGGCCTTTAAGCATCACATTCAGTTGAGTCTCTCGTGAAGACCAAACTGATATCCCATTAAGTGCATATGGCGAAATCTGCCCAAGCAGGACATACGGTTGACGGAAACTCGGGGACTGTGCTTACATGATGAACCCCAAGAAGGGCGAAACCGGTCGTGTGCTGTCGAGGAGTTTTCAGCGGCGCTATGGGTAGTTTCCTTCATGCCAACTATTCTTACCTGGCCAGTGTGACCCGAATGAGTAGATTCTGTAGATTCTTATCCCAGAAATGCATGGAGGTCCCAGGCGGATTACGTGCAGGTTATCATCAAATTCCTCAAACTGCTGAATGAAACCCGCACTCGATCTCACTCATACAGTGAGGCTTTTCGTTCGCACCATCCGAAATATTACGGAAAAATACCAAAAGTGCGCCCATTCGTATGACTTAATAGCAATTGTCTTTCGGACGGAGGAGAACGGGCTCTTGACGACACTCCATGAAATTTGTGCGCTGAAGTCTTTAACCCACAAAAAATAAACACCGGAGCGTTTCCCACGCGGGCATGTACCATGGATCAATGGATACTGGTAATTCACCTACTGGCGGACCAGTGGTATAACTGGTGCTATACTGGAATTTAGTGCGTAGAATAGTGCTGCGGATAAACGATTTGGATGCGTCCAAAGGAGTGCATATTGCAGAAAAATATCATAGAATTATCATCTCAGAGTTTCTCACCTGCTAATGACACGTCAACACACGCGGAGACCTGTTAAAGGGTGAGGCGCAGTAGGGATTCCGAACAGCCAATGCAGGTGTCAGATATCTCACAACAGATATGTGCACGGGCACATGCCTCCGGTCCGAGTACACTCGTCGCGCCTAACCTCACGAAATCGTTATCGATTACTCACCATAACAAGCTACGCTAGTGGTTTAGCGAACCACTTTATTGGCAGGATCGTCGTGCTCACCTTTACGGAGTGAATGCGGAACTAGACCGATCCCGCAAGCGCTGGGACGCCGTGAGTAGGTTGTAGTCAGGTGTTAGCGCATTAACCATTCGTCCTTATGCTGGCCTGGTGGCGTTCTTAAACCGTCTCGTGGCCCAGACGAATTGCATGATATAACGATGAGGCTGCTTCATGGAACACAGAAACTAGTGATGCATGTGTAAAGCTAGACTCCGAATAAACTAATGAAAATTTCAGAAATTTGCAAGTGCATAGCCCAAGAACCACAGCTGGAGAGTTTTGCTGTTAATGATATGGTTTTCGACCTGCTCCTCAAGTCTTGTAACTGATCGAGGAGACGGCATATGTGTAGTCACTGGTAATGCCTCGAAGACTGGCGAAAACATTTAAGGGCGAACTACCAATCTAGGCAAACTGATTAATGACCAGTAAACATCCTGAACATGGCGAAAACTCTTTCTCACTATCTTATGGACCTCATCTTTTGATGACAACAGTTACAGAAGCCTAGGGGTCTGATTCAGTCCTACCCAGCAATAATACATAATTGATTTAATATGCTGGTCGGAAAGCACCGATTGTACCAGTATCATATTATTTCCACTTCATGTGCATCTAGGTCGCTTTTATCCTCAATTTATCTCCAGCCGGTTTTTTTTACGTCCTTCAGGACTAGGGCGGAAGTGATCGGAGGACATTTCCTTATCGAGGAACTCATCAAGCCCTCAAGTGGGAGGAGTGATCGTGGTCTCAGATGCTGCTGAATTACACAGCTTGAAACTGTTGCACCTTAAAGTAGGCAATACGGAACGCAACGAATATTTACCGATTGCACAATGCCCTCAATGAAGGATTCAAGCAGGATTACCGTACGAAGGATTGAGCGAGTTCTCCACTCAAGCGAAGGTTGATCATGATTACAGAGCTCTGGGATTTTACCGCCGACGACATTCACTTCGAGTCTCCGGCTTGTCATCTCCAGTTAGCTCTCCGTGGGGATCTGATAGCGCTTTTGGAAGTTTAGTCAACGAGCTTCCGGATACACTGCGGCATACTAGCAACTGGTTGTACACGTCATGAGAATTCGTTTGCAACATCTGGTCTAAAATCGGAGAGAAGCGAACTCATTTCGGTTTACAACTGTTCATTTACTCGGTTAGAGGATTATAAGCCCGTAGTGAAAACAGGCTTACGAATTTTCGAAGTCCGGAGGTCTCGCAGTTGCACTCACTGCATAACTTTTGCATACATCACCAGAACCATCTGCGTTGAAAACGTTTCCATTCGGCCAGGTCACCCATTTTCACACAGGAAAAGTTAGGAAGTCAAGATAGGACCGCACGATGGTCAGTTATGCCCTAAGGCAAAATTCCTTGGATTGCTCAAGAAAAGCCCACCAGGGGTCAGAATTAACGGATACCACAGATCGTTAAGACAGAAGCTCGTTTCGACGCCTCCGAAAGTAATATTCATTACCGACAGCATCGAGACTTCGCTGTCGCACAAAGGTTTGTTCTAACATGGAGAAAAGAAGAGGTATGGCATCTGTCCAACGCTCACAAACAGGTTCCATAAAGCGAGCTGTATGTATCGCCAACCAGTGAGTCGCACAATTACACTGCACGTGTCACCAACGTTATCCTTCCACGACAATAACCGTACCACGAAAGTGGACAGTAAGATTTCTGGTCATTCTGTGTAGCACAAGTGGGAAAACTGCTGATTCTAGATGAAACACGCTAATCCCTCGAAGAAACACTACTGTTCCTGTTCCGAGGATGCACCCTAGGCGATTCACTTTAATGGTTTTGGTACATTGCGACTCGTTTATGTGATCCATTGTAGAACGACCGCACACAAGAATGTGAAGAAAGATTTAGAAGTCCGTAATTAGACAAATCAAAAACACAATCCATCAAGAATGAAATTTCAACGGCCAAATCACAAACACCCACTTGGAGGGATCAAGACATGCAGGAATACGAATAAAAATCGTTCGAGAGGATAGATAAACGATTGAATATGGTGTCTTGTCGCTGCAGATTCAACCGTTGTGCATGCGCGATGCACGCAAAAGAAAGACAAAGAAGTAAAGAAGGTAGGATCAGTATTAAGACCATATCAGCTGTCAACCCGTACTTCATTCCGCTCATCGGCAGCCTCTATTGCAGCCGCAGCTTCACGATCCAGGTGAATGTCCGGATTCATATGGGGATCGAAAAGGGAACCACGATCGGTCGAATTTACTTGGTGAATATGAGAGAATGTCAGCAGGGCGGCAATGAAGAAGATAGCCAACAACAGGAAAAAACGCCGTTCCCGGAAAGTGAGCGACCGATTATGTACGGAGAAGTAGGACCTGAAGTGAACAAGAAGGCAATTGATAGTGGCCCTCGGCGACAACGACTGACGAAATTGTGTTCATTAAAAGCAGGAGCCTATTTTTACAGAAAACTAGCTAGCTGACTAGCGAGTGTCTTTTTTGTATAGGAAAAGCGTGCATTTCCGGTGCCCTCTATAGACTTGTTCATTTGCTAGCTAAATCCAGGTTAGTGACCCAAGTGTGTAAATAAAAGTGATTCGCAAACATAGAAGGCACTTGCCATTCCTGTCACCTAATACCATTTGGGTTTAACCGTAGCACGGAAATAAGCAACAGCAGCTGAATGATATTTACTTTGACCGATCAACTTCGGCACGATTAATCAATCTAATACTTTTGGCACCACTGGAAGGATAACATAAGCATACGGGATTTGAGTGACACTTAATCGCTGTGGCGACAGTAAGTAGATATATACGTTTTCAGTATTTTGGTCCAAAGTTAGATGTTCTTTCGCTAGGTTATGACCCACACATGTAACTAGGCGTTGAATTAAAAAGAACTGGGGAACGGAGCCACTCGAAGATGACACTTGAAGTTACATTTTTAAGGTGCCCACCTTGGGAAGCTGCAGCCTTCAGTGACAGGTTTGCTGTTGTTACATTCAGGCTTGATATAATCGCTCTAAGATGTCACTCTCTATGCGTGTGAAAACGAGAGAATATTCATAAATGAAATCCTCACATGGCATGACCTGCGTTGCCTAAGAAGTTTTCATCTGCCTTCATGTCCGGTAAACTGTTCCTTCAATATGTCTGACCTAATGTCATCAATTATGTAGAAGTAAACCTTGGAGATCGTATAAGTTCTGCATAAGTTCCGCCGCTGTGATGAAAACACGTTGAACAATGAAGGTAGCGAACAAACCTTGTTTTCTGTGATTGTTCCTCTTGGCTTATACAGCACAAATCTATATGGTACCAGAAGTCACGTGGAAGAGGTTGAAAATTGGAAGTACATACACCTTAGAGAAATAGAAATCAAAGGAAGGGGGGTTGAATGAGGGGCAGGTCAATGGATCATGGAATCAGGTAAGTGATGTCAATGTCAGAAGGCTTGTGGGATCGGATTATTCGCCGGCCAGTTCAAGTTCAGAAGCCTCCCTTTCCTTTTGCACGCAAAGTTGTGGATCCAGCAGTCGGATTCCAGTCGCCTCTGCGACCGATAGTAGTCTGGATCATACCAGTCATGGTAGTGACCCGATCTAAAGCTGCCACCTTGACGTGGTGGTCGGGCTTCAGTGCTGCAATGATCCCGCGGGCTACACTGGCTGGAACTTCGTTCCACAAGGTTCAACCATGCCAGGAAGGCCAAAGGGGAGCAGCCAGACCAAGAGCAGCGAGACCCCGT
>NW_008751726.1:957206-976605 GCF_000715545.1 Opisthorchis viverrini
GTGAACGAAACTGTGGCAGCTACAACCAGTGTACGACCAGTACGCGGTTCTTACAGCTGACAATGATGATATGGTAGTGAAGGTCTGCTCTTTATCGATGGCACGATCGGTTTCGGCCAAATGTGATGCAATCGCACTAGAGCCTGGTTTCTTCCAACTACCACTCAGAGATACGGTAGTGTGTTCCCGTATTCTGTCCGACAAATGCCTTGTCGTATGACGAATGTATGATCCTCGGCACGAGCGTATGAGTACACACAAAAGCTGGTGGTAGGACATGGCAATTCGTCCTTCAAACAGAAGCTGATAGTGGGGCTGGAGTTCGAGATCAAATACAGATTAGCACCCATGGATGTCGAATCAACAGAGTTTCTATTCCTTCTGGTGATTAGTTCAGCAAACGAGTCACATTTGAATGGAAGCCTCACGTAGACGGAACACAAAAGCTGGTGGTAGGACATGGCAATTCGTCCCTATTCCTTCTGGTGATTAGTTCAGCAGAGTTCGAGATCAAATACAGATTAGCACCCATGGATGTCGAATCAACAGAGTTTCTATTCCTTCTGGTGATTAGTTCAGCAAACGAGTCACATTTGAATGGAAGCCTCACGTAGACGGAATTCTTCCTAACAGAATATTGTGTAGGTTTGGGCTTAGCGGACTCCATAATCTTGAGTACGAACATTTCAGGATATCCGTTCTGCAGGAATGTGCGTCCCAAGAACTTAAGTTCTTCATCTAAGCAGTCGGAGGAGCAAATCTTCATTGTTCCCTCAACCAGGCATATAATTAGCTTACGCTCTTTTGCAACGGAACGAAGCTATTGAAGTGAATATACTGACCTTTTCACGTTTGCTTTGTGGACTTTGCGTTCTATGATCCCGTCCGTCTTCCTTTTAACCTTGATATCGAGTAAACTTAACAGTCCATTCTGTTCTGATTCGATAGTAACCTTGATATTAGTACGGACCGTCTGTTGTGCTGATAGTTTCGTCGGCAAGTGCCCAATGATTCAGCCGGCGGGTTGTGGTCTAAGAAGCAAGTGGTGAGTCCAAAAATCGGCTCCTCGTGAGACACACAACTCCCGAATACCTCGCTGGCTAACGGTAACGTAATTGAAATGAATACAGCCGCTGCATGTGTGTAGGTCCACATGTTGGAACTTACGACCCCATTAGTCTTGCATCGGTCTTGGCCGCAACATCAGCGTCAGCAGCCTCGAGATTAATCTACTAACCTCCACAGATGGGCCTACATTACCAAAAGAGAACAGAGTTAGGACCAAGAAGTCATTATCGATGAAGTCTCAAAAAGTTTCTATGATCACAAGGAATAACGCTCTACAGAAGGGGGGATTGTTTTCCGAACCTCCTTTCAACATGACTCTGGAATGACCTCAGTAGTCTCCAAAAAGATTACTAAAAAATTTCGCCAACAACAGATCACCACCGAAATTTTGTAGGATTTTCCATCTCGTAGAAAGTTCACCCCGCGCCCATAGACTCCATGGTTTAGCTTCCTGAGACCATTAGAATACCGTGATAAAATTACATTCCAGGTGCTGAGTGGGAATCTCGAACGGCGCAAGCTTGGGATGCAAGCCAACTTACTCATCCATTTCGAACAAATTCAAATTCAGAATCCCATGGTTACCCCGCTCGAAAAACTAAGCTCACCTTCACAACGTCCAGCTTGAGTTAACCTCCCTCCCATTACTACCTCATCGGCTCCTGGATTCTTGCAATATTGTTATAGTTAAGTGTCGTACAATTTTTATACACATCATTGTCTTCTCTTCGATAGACTGCGGGTAAGCACACCCAAACAGCTTAATCTTGTAGGCTTTGACGAACTGACACACCCATTTTAGATCCTCTACACTGCCCCGAAAAGAGCCCATGCAGAAGAGACCCAAAGACCCATTTCTGCTCTCTTGGAAGAGGGAATTAGCGTATATGGCTGGACATGTGAATGATGGCCTGTCGCCAGCGAATAATCCAGGTAGTTCATGTATCTGTAACAAACTGCAAAAATGGACCAACCTGAACCATCGGGCGATCCCACCGAGAGCGACTCGGCGTCTATATTTATCATCATCCTCTCTCGGTTTGCGGAACATCGGTATTGCAGAAGAGGAAGGCTCACGGCGCTGGGCTTTGGGTGAGTGATTAAATGTTGCGCTGGATGAAAGGTGTTCTGAACACAGCTCTTCGGAAACTGTCGGTTTTGAGGCGAGTTCGTAAACAGCAGTTTCCGGTACGTCTTTCCCACTGAGAAACTGTCGGGCGACTGCATCCAGTCGTGGATCAAGGAGTTTGCCACTGTTGGTTTGTGCTGTTGATTAAGTAACGAACGTTTACAGCCTCGGTGATACATACGTAAATAAGATACAAGGAGAAGACGGATGACAACAAACAATCGAAATCTCTAAATACTTGACTGTTTATGAATCCACTACCCACAGGAACTTGGCTAAAATGTCTTATAGTGTACCGAATCCGACAACCACACGAAAATTCTGCTTTGAGACCCAAGTATGCTTCACGAGTCTGCAGGATTCATTCAGACGATATACGGGAAATTCAGAGGGTTAATCAGGCCATTAACATACAAATGAACTGTGGTATAATCACAAGACAACCAAAGCCTAGCGCAAGAAGTTTATCTTTTTTATCAAACACAATTACATGGACTACTCAACATAAAACGAGTGATTGATAAACAAGCAGTCTAAAATTCCACCATCCACTACTTGCAGTCGGTGACCGAAGAAAGGAGCAAAGATACAGCCATGCCTAAAGAAAACGACCTTGATTCGAAAAATCAAGGTTCGCATGGCACACTACCCTGTTTCTTAATATCCATAATGAGACAGCGAAAACCAATTAGTCGGATAGAGAAAGGAACCAACAACTAATCGTGAACTCACGGGAGCAGGCTTATTTCACATGGCCGCTTATCAGGGCTTTGGGTCGATAAGATCTCAACCAAGGGCAAGCGCAGGATGCGAACATATCATTGTTACTAAAATCAATTAACGAGCGTGTTTTCACTGTCACAAAGACAATATATTAGCTGTTTCAAAAAGTAACAAAGCTCCAGTAGCAGTAGCTACATACCCCATACTTAACTTGGAGTAATCCGCAACAAGTCGTCTCGGTAAGCCGCGGTCAGTGGCGCCTCTGCGTCAAAGCTATCCCCTTCGACGCGTAACTGCCCAGTTTCCCGGACCAGCTGACTATGCCATCACTCCCCATGCTTGACTATGTCCCGTGGCCCAATTTTATGGTGACGGAAACTGTAGCAGTGGAACCAACATACCCTTATTACATAGTTCATAGCTGATAAAACGATATATATATATATATATATATATATATATATATATATATATATATATATATATATATATATATATATATATATATATATATATATATATATATATATATATATATATATATATATATATATATATATATATATATATATATATATATATATATATATATATATATATATATATATATATATATATATATATATATATATATATATATATATATATATATATATATATATATATATATATATATATATATATATATATATATATATATATATATATATATATATATATATATATATATATATATATATATATATATATATATATATATATATATATATATATATATATATATATATATATATATATATATATGTACACTACCCTTGACAGCCAAGCTGATTTCACGTAAGTGCCACAGATGTCGGGGTTTGGCAAATGCTGCCCTGGCATTCCCAAATCTGCCAATCTGCCGAGTTGTCCAGATGGGAGAACTTCTTTTGACCAATCGACTCATCTGCAAGGGAATTCGAGGTTGGTTCCCATCCAGGCTTGTAGTAACACCTTACATATGTAAAACTCACGCCGAACCATGAAGCAAAATTATGGCAGAAATGGTTTGCATTTCTTAAGGGTTTGGACCAGGAAGGGCGATATTCCGTCACCGTGCAAAATGTCTGTTAGCGAACACCTCGGGAAAATTTCGATCCCGAGGGTTTTAGAGGCAGGTAAAGAGGACTCAAACGGCACATATATGACGAAGTTAAAAAAAGGGGCCACGGAGAGTACTCCCGCCTACCAACACTGTATGTGGTGGGCTCAGGAGAGGGTCTACAGTAAAGAAGTACGCGTCCACGGAAGGAGGCACAAAGAGACGTGAATTTAGCGGGGACGCCTTTTAACGCCAGACATTGCCGTAGTTTGACTATTAACGGAGCCGAAGCTTTCAAATTGAGGAAAATGACCATTGCTGGTCATCAAAAAGGGTGGAACAGTTTCAGCACTCGTCACAAGGTGAGTGCATGATCGATTCTATCAGGACAAGGTTGACACCCAGTTTTAGGAGTTCTGCTCTATCCACTGCATCCCATTAAAGGCTCTTCGTTTCAGCAGTTGAAGTGGTTGCGCCAAATATCCACTATTTCTTCAGGCGACGTCTGCCTCAGTCTCATGTCAGCAACCTGGAGAGTGGATTGGTTTGAGGCCCAGGTTATAAATGGCTTTCAGCTACTTGTAAAATTCTTTGTGCTGCCGCCGAGTTAAGTTGATTTGTTCACCTCTTAGTTGTTGTTTTCTTAACCTCGCTGTCTGGATGAGCAGGAGCTTCGATAAGCGCTTCGTTTTTCCAGCTATTCTACATGCTGGTTATTATCGTCAACTTCATCAGGATGTCTCGCGCAGTCGCCCGACTCGGCTAACTGTCTTACTAACTGGCGCCTCAAGTTTTCCTACGTCTGTCACTGGGTTGGATGGAATGAAGGCTGTCAGTATAAGGACCAGTTTGAGGCTGATTTTCGGATTTTTGAGGGTTTGCGTGATTCAATTGGCGGGTTGTGGCTTAAAAAGCTTGAAGCTAGTGGTCAGTCCAACATTCGGTTCCTCGTGTGATATACACCTAACGAACACCTCGCTGGCGAACGATAACGTAAATGAGATGAATGCAGCCGCTGTATGTGTGTAGGTCTACTCGTTAGAACATACGAATCCATTAGTCTTGCATCAGTCTTGGCCGCAACATCAGCGTCAACAGGCTCGCAATTAATAAATAACCTCCACGCCTGATCTGTCTGACTGCTTTTGATGTTCAGATTCTGAAGGGAAACAATAAGCTGCTTTTGACCTCACACTTTACATAATGATTCAAGACAGAAAACAGATATTAAGCTAACTACTCCATCGCTTTCTTATTCGCCTCCATTTGCGCACTTCTGCCGATCCCGAGGCCGCTGTAGCAGATACCTGTTGATGGTTGCTTGTGTGTGGTTCATACGGTAACGTCTGTGAAATATCGCAAGCGGGAGGTTGATCATTGTCTGCTTGTCATGCCTGCGTACGCTCCAACCGACTGCAGCCTTGACACCATCTAGATAGCTGCTGTGACGCACTGAGTGCCCCATTAGGTCGGGCGGAAAGCTCAGATATCGTTGCGGTTGTTGGAGACTTAGTGTATCTGCTCGACTTGGACCAGACTCGCTACGTACGGACGACGGCGAACGACTGTTTCGGCTGTGTTGACCACACACCCTACTAACTTTCGAAATAACCAAAGTTGTCTAGCTGCATGGTGCTCCCTAACAGTGTGCCAGCCAAACTGTCAATGTCAATTTATTGACCGATTACGTGGATTGATAACCAAGTGTCGCTCGCTTTGGAACACTTGTATGGATTATAAAAATGTAGTTACCCGGAGTCACTTCGTCCTTCGCTTCTTGGAGCCGCGTAAGGAGCGAACGTTTCGTTTGTCAACTAAAAGGGAAACAGACTTCGAATTTATCAGAACCTTCTTTTAGAGACTCTTATAACTGTCAATCTGCACTTGCCGAGATCATCACATCCCTTCACAGTGCCGGGAGTTTCGCATGGTATATAGTACCGCCAGATCCGTTCAGGCACTAGGTATTAGACAATGGCGGCGATATGAGCTCGGCATGGTTCAGTGGTTAAGGCGCGAACTTATCGATCGAAAGGTTCGTGGTTCGAACCCATGACATTTCGACTGCTCATGTCTAAGTTTGGGCAACCCGACAGCGTCTCAGTCCTGTTGCTTTCTTCGGATGCCATGGCAACTGAGCTTGTTGCACTTGTAAACTGTTATTTTTCCTGCTCAATATTATTAATATTATTATCTTCCTGCCAATATTGGTCACATTATTGTGCAAACTTTGATTTAATGGGATCAGCAGGACTTTGCGCCTTTGCTGAGTGGCTGTCAGTCGAATAACATTGGTTGGCGCCTATTCCCAACGTGAACAAAATTTCTTAGCCGCAAACACTGGACCTATCCATTCACATCAGTGGATTAATATTGCGATTACCTGAGATTTTGAATACCAGGGAAGTAGAAACGTTTCTTCTTGGTGTGACAATTCAACGGAATACGAGCCTGCAAAATTTCCCCTTGTGAACTCTGAGCCCAGATTTCCTTGGATTGTTCTTGGGACGTTATATCTGACTAGCATTAGTACTTCGTTCTGTTCATTAGACTAGTTAGGACCCTAAACCACCAAATAAAAATGATCTTTCAGCTGTAAAACCCTTTCTGTGCCTGGCTGCCATGCTACCTGAAGGAAGCATGAGGGCTGGGACAGTGTTGGCCACGACCTGAAGGAAGCATGAGGGCTGGGACAGTGCCAGGTTGCCCAAGCCTAGACAGAAGTCGAGATGCATAGTTCTGGTTGAACCACGGACCTTCCGTCAGTAAATTCGGGCTCTAACCACTAAACTATCTAGCATTCGTTAACCACTACAAGCTGCGAAAGGGTGTTACGGCTGAGCGGTCATCATTGTTATTGTCATTATTAACAGTTTTACAGTTGCGTTGCTTGAATCTCAGAGGTATGTCCCGACAGTTCAAACCGCCGAATTACCAATCAGTTTCGATCGCTTTCTGTGTGCATGTGAGACGTGATCTCTGCGAGCAGAGGCAATGATACGTCCTCAGAACCATAGTTCGTATAGGTTGGGGAGGGAAATCCGCACCGAGGAAATTAGAAAACGAGTGTTCGGTAATGTACCAGCGACTACAACGGAATAATGTGCTCAACACCAAAAGCTGCGGTGACTAGACCAGGCACTGGGTATGCTGAATCATCGTTCACTGAAAAAGGTCCTGTTTTCCGTGCTAAACTCAGAGTGTCGCAACCAGCGAGGTGGCCAACCTTTGGTCTGGAAGAGGGATATGAAATAATTCATGTCGGCCACCTGACTGAGTCTGACGAGCTATCTACTTACTTGTACATTCAGACCACCGATAACCACAACCACTGCTGAGCTTTTAGCCCACAACATGCATCATCATCATCATCGACAGCATGACATCAGTGCTCAACACCAATGCTTCACTCCCGTACAACCATGACTTATTTGAAAGCCTTATTGTAGAGAAAAGAATAAAGGTGGATGGGGGAGGGACTTAGTGCTAGCTTAACACTAACGCCACTCTGAATTGGGCATGGAAAACAGTACTCTCTTCGGCAAACGATGGTTCGGCATACGTAACACATGTCCCAACCAACGCAGCTTCTGGTGCTGGACACATTCTTCAATGGAAGTACCCGTGACACAACCAAAAACGCGCTTTCTAACTGTCTCATTACGGATTCGCCGATACCAACCCACACGAGCTATGGTTCTGAGACAACGGTTGTCAAACACCTGAAGACGTCTCAGTTCCTCTGCTCGAATAGGCCAGTCAGCTAGGAACCTGGACGGGATGAAACCTAAGGAAAATCTTTTAATGACCTCTCGAGCAGAAGGGCAACGGTGTGGCCCACTAAATGGTAAACATAAAACGTTCCGACTGAGGGCAGTGCTTGAGCTGCCGTTGGTTCCTATGCTCAGCTAGAACGATCAGTACCTCAATATCCACCCGAAAAGGCTTAGTATGCACGTTCACACTGGGATGGTCAACATAATCGGATGATGGTAGAGGTTTACGTGCCACCGGATACCTGAAACAAAATGTAAGGGCAACCGGGTGATAGCTATCATTAGGTTGGGCGTACGATAAAGTGTTCCAGAACAGCTTGCCCTGTTCCCCTAAAAGACATGATAGGCCGTGTCAGCAGCTGATATTGAAAATAGGTGGTGAGGTCGAATCCTGCATATGGTATCCGGTGGTGAAATTGCCATTGGGTCAGAATCTGTGCCCTAGTAGGCATTAACAGCACGGCATATTCGTGAAGCCTATAAATATTGCCATAAGAGCCTACTGCCGTACGGCGAAGTAATTACCGGCGGATGAGCATTACAGACACTTGAAAAATGGAATTTTTCGACCTTGGGGGTTCTAGATGCTACGAACTTCGAGTCCTTCAAACCAACGAAAGATTGATACCATTCCAGTAGTGGAGATATTTCGAACATGCTGAATCTGATTAAGACATTTTCCCCGTCACACAGAAACGGCAGCCAAAATTGACCAGTCCAAAACCGTACGAAAATTGGCGACGTCATGTAAGTTATCAAAAAACCATCGATTGGCGCGTTGATTTGGTAATGAATGACTGAGCCTATAAGGTGTCTTCTACTTATGCAGGTGGGACTAACAAAGGTTCCACATCTGCGGTAGCTTTGCCCGTGATCGCCTCATACAGCCACTCTTGGTTAGATTTACTCGAGCAGGGTAGCGAAAAGAGCGTAAAGGTGGGTAAACGGTCGGCCAGGAGGTAGGAACCAGTGGTTTGCGTTGTTTCTGGACACGATCTGATATGACTGAATGAAAGAAGCATGAGCGCTCATCGTTGTCTGTTGTGATGATAAATTTAAAAAAATTCTCAACCACATGTAACTAGGAGCGTTGAACCGTATCGTGATGGAGAACCCATAAATAGATGACGGGTCTACACTTACAGAGAATCTGAAAGTCGGTCCGCTGCGGTGAGATGGGGCGTTGAAGTACTGGTGTCTGTGTAAACGTTTGAAAACCATTCAGACAAGGCTTAGCCCAGTCCACCCTCTCCAGGAATGCCCGCAAGGCTTCTGCTACGGGACCTCCGTGATTGCTGTGAGGAATTATACTTTGACCACAAGAGGGGCAAACATATCCCGCTGGTGCTGTTGTTGCAGGTGCGGTGGAGACCAGCTCGTTCAAACAGTCCCAATGGAAGACATCTAAAAAATATGCTACACCAAATAGGTCAATTACCTAAACACACTAACCGAACGCACTCTTTGTCAGAAGCGTCTAGCTGTTCGCTACATATGATGCAGGTTGGATTGAAATTACTGTCCTTCAGCCAACGTAGATAGGACTTCACAACACACTGCGGCAATAGGAGAGCGTACAGCAACTTACTTTTTTATGTGAAGCAACCATGCAAAACTCACAGACATTAACTCGGTGCTCAAAGCAGAATAAATTCGTAACTCGTTTCCTTTCGCATTTGCAAAGTCCCATCCCGCCACGCAAGCGAGAAAGCAGCTATTCGCAGTACGGCGCCGCGCTTTTGTAGGTTAAACATGTTCAGTTCTTGTTTCACGGACCCTTAGAAGCACACTCCGAATTTCACTGAAATCGCAGCTTGAACGAAGGAATCTTTACCATATGGCTTTGGAATTTGATGGTATTTATTCGAATCTAAAAGCACCCACACGCGAACGCAGTTTTTCGGAAGTTGTACAAGCGTACTCGTGGTCTTTCGTGGGCGCCGAATTCATAATTCAATGACTGTCAAAGTCTTCACATGAAAGCTCCGTGAAAGTGGCGGAAAATTTCGTGGAAAAGCTGATTTTTTCACGTGCCTTTCTCTTTACTGGATTTGGAAATAATCTCAAGACTGCATAAATAGTAATTACGCCACATATGTCCGCGCAAACGCAAAATGGAGCAGCCGTTCGTGGCCTCCATTTGAAAAATGTTTTCTATAGTTGCAGCAGGCGTCCTGCTAGACAAAGCCCAGGATTGCTCATAGCTAGTATGATTAATGATGGGTGGCCTACGCTATTTCGGGTGCGCGGCAAGGTTTTGCCTTCACTGATGGCACAATTGATATTACCATTGGAAAAATAAGTGGGGCTTGTGGGCGGAACTGGCAGACTGCACAATACGAAGGCCAGTGCTTCGCAGTTATAGCGCAAATTCAGCTAATGGAGATGGTCCTGTGGACGAGTGGAGCACGCTTTAAGGACATAACTTATTCGGGGTATGGCGGTCGCAATGCAGCCATCGCAACGTCATACTTGGGTTCGTGGGTACCTCGTACATGAACATCTTGGAAGAGTCAGTTCGGGTGGTCATGGTAGTAATGAATGACCGAGAAATCGTGACAAATTAAAAACAGAACGAATGAAGGTCCATCGGCGACACATTGATGCTATTCTAACGATACACTAAATCAGACGTGTCTACACTGGGGATCCAAAGCAGGGGAACGTGTCAAAATGTCGGTTAGATGTCACCATGTTATGAGATGGACCGCGGCTGGAAACAGCATGGAGAAAAAATTGGTCACAATTTCTAACTACCGCAGTGAGGTGGCATTGCACGATTTCAAAAACGGTGATCAATATTCAGGTTGAGATAGCAGTTGTGCAGTTGAGGCGAACGGGTGTGGGCATATCCAATAATGAGGGACGTGCATTAGCTACATTGTCCGCCACTAATATGGCTCGCAGCGTGCAGGGACTAGAAATCAGGGAAAACGTGACATGTCTGGTGGTTCTTTTTCGCTTGTACGACACTGTGACCTAGGAATGACGCAGTTGCAGCCTAAAGAAGAGCATGAGGTTTTTGCAAAACAAGTTGCCTCTGTGACGTCATACCACGTCTATTTAGTGAGCCTTTATTTGGATGTTTTTTTTTATATCAATGAATTTTTGGGTTTATAGGAAGACCGCCTAGTATACATGTTACAACCAGATTTGCGTTTCACTTCCCTCCATTACAAAGGGAGGGGTTTGAAGTTCAGTATAAAAAATCGTTCATCTGTAGCACACTTTTAGGGCCTATCTACCATGTCATCAAGAAGAATCACGAGAGCTGAGGCATTGCCAGGTTTTCCAAGCCTAGACAAGGGAAATCGAGAAGCTGAGGGTGGGTTCGAACCACGGGCCTTCCAGTCACGGGCGCTCTAGCCACTGAGCCATTCCGCCCCATGTTCTGCATATGGTGGAAATGTCTTTGGGGAGATTTCGTGCAGTTGAAATGGGAGCTGTTTCTTACATCGTCGAAAAGAGTAGAGTCGGACATGGTACGGAATGATTCGGTAGAAATTTGGGCCAGCACACTCCGTCACGTGCTAGAACAGCGTAACAAGTAAAAACGGCTCACAATTTTGCTGTTTTTCGATTTCGAATGCGAATTTGACTCGGCTGTTTGGTCTGTTTTCCTTGACTCATTCGCCCGTCTAGGAATGCAACAGAGGTTCGTGAAAATAATTTCTTTGTATACTCAACATTTCGAAGGTGTGGGAGTATATGCTTAGCTTTGCGAAAACCTCCTTACGCAAAGCGGTGCCGTCAGGTGTGCCTGAGGAGCATAGAGCAAATAAAAGTTAAAGGCCGATTTTCCTGCATCGAATTTGCATTGGATAATTTTATTCATTAAATAAGAACACAGAAGAATGGCAAAATACGCCAAGTGGGATTTCATGATTAATCACTCCTTAACCGGTAACAAAATGCGAAACTCTGATGACCCGTGCCCTTGAAATTTCTCTCACTTGAATAAAATGCTATGGGCAACATCACCGAAAAGCTAAGAGATTGGACTAACTCCCCTTAAAAGCCCAAACTTTGAAAATCACATAGTTTCGGCGAAAATAATTTAACTGTGCTTTTAGTAAGCGGCGTACTTCTTTTTGTGTGACCTTGGGCCATTTTGGTACTTCCTTGCGCCTGGCGTTCGGGTTTCAACACACGCACGTGGTTGCCTTGCTCTGACCTGCCGCGCGTCACTCAACTTGCTTGAATGTGTACTTTGTATGTCAATAATGACAATTTTCATATCTGCCCGTTCAGAACCAGTGTGCCGGTATCGCACCTTTGTGAAAGTCCAGCGTCGGTGGCTTCCCGTCATTCAAAGTTCCACTGGGCACCAGTGCCTCAGCACCGTGTCTCCATAAAAATGGTGAGAATTTGGCGGTAAGTTGGATTTGAAAGTAACATCACCATAAACGATAACAATGCCCTCTACTTTCGTGTAAACTCGAAATGGAGCAACCACTCGCGATCTGTACAGGCTTTTCAGAAGAGACGCCTACGATGTATAGGCATTGTGGCTTTACCGTTAACAAATTCCTTCGGTTAGGCGTTAGCGATTTACTTTTGTTTCGCGGTTAAATCGCCGGCATTGTGTAAACAATTGATTGCATGCTGCCTGATTCTTATGAGCGCGTTATTTGCTCACTATGACCGATCATTGAAGGGCGCTTTGCACCGACAGTAAGAGTAAGGCGTAGTAATTCGGAAACTTTTCAGCGGACCGCATGTAGCTAAAATTGCTCTCCCCTGAAGCTCTAAAACATCCACTATATCCATCCGAAACAGATTACTTATCTCCCTCAAGCATACAGAAAACGCCCGCACCACTCAACCCAGTAGTTATCACAAATCTCGGGAGTGTGGATTAACCTTTTTGATTTTCTTCTGTGAAAGTTCTCACTTAATATCAAACAGCTGTCCGTCTGAACACCTGGAAAGCTTCCCGTAACATAGACCGACCAACGTTACCATCTCCTATTCCCCGTTTTCCGTTCCCCGTTGGACTACTGCGTAAAGTGGTGTCGACGCGCTCGAAAGTGTGCAGTGTAAAGACCCCGAAGAAGTTTCTGCAGTCTTGAAGTTTCTTGACACTAAACGGCGTTTGTTAGGAAATATCCCACAAGCTTTGGGGATGCCACACATACCCATCAAGTGCTTATACCTGGATACCGGTGACCGATTTTCACTGTTTCTCACAACGCCAAATTCGAGGAGTGCAGTCTCAAACTTCCAGTCCAGGTACACCGTCCACCTAGGAAAATCCCTCTCCTCGATAGGTGTTCCACGGCAGGATTAACTCGCAAGTAAGAAATTCGCGATCCTACTTCAGTGCACCCAGGCGAGACTCTGACTGCATTTATTCCAAACATACGTCTCTTAGCTCACGGTGCATGCCTTATCACAAATCTCCCTATATAAGCAACCGTGACTCTTCACCGTTCCCGCAGCCGCATGTGCCACTGTAACCCTCAAGGGCTGCTGTCACCATGGCTGAACCTTCGCTAGCATCTTTTCCTATTTCAGCTGCACAAGCTGAATTTGTAACCAGAGTCGGCTACCCCACAGCCAGCGGATCCCTGAGATCTTGTGTTCCTTCCTACTGAAGCCGTTCAACAAAGTTAAAGAAACGAGGGACGCAGCACACGTTGCTGCAGTTGCCGTCATTTTTTAATATAATTTTAAACTGAGTGGGTGGAGCTACGTTCGGCCCAGGGTTCATGCCATAAAATAGGCTGGTGTCCAACGATGCAAAGTATTTATCCAGCCCGGATGTGAATCTGGTCATGTATCTGACAAACACAGCTTCATCTAGAAGCATTTTTCAGGCAACTCTGACCCTTACCTAAAGCCAGGAGCTAAAACCCTAGAATAGTTTGAATTCTGATATGTATTGGGCTACTCTTGCAACTTGTTTGATGTTTCTGTCACTGTTTAGTATGAAAAGGCTAGAGCTGCTTATCTGAGTATTCTTGGCCGCCTTGTGGAGCCAAGTTTTCGCATAAGCAACGATGCAAATGTTTGGTAACTAACATTTCAAGCTCACCTTCATCGTTTGTTTGTGCAATACAGCAAACCTAAGCTCAGATGTATTGCCGAGACACTATTTTCGGGGTCAGGTTGGAAGTGACAGCATTGGAACCTGATAAGCGGAAAAGGTTTGAAGCTCGTTGTTAATCCAGAGCCGCAGAAGCTGAGCCTAAACCGACGGACGTTTTTCTCCCGCTTAGCGTGGCCATTAAGATATAGGGCGGATGAACTAGTGGATGTGAGAGGGGAGCCGTTGTCACCAAGTTTCGTGGTTTAGAAAATTCTGCAGTATGTTCGGCGAAATCAAAGGCCGTATCACAGANGGGAAGGAACGTGTCAAAATGTCGGTTAGATGTCACAATGTTATGAGATGGACCGCGGCTGGAGACAGCATGGAGAAAAAATTGGCCACAATTTCTGACTATCGCAGTGAGGTGGCATTACCCGATTTCAAAAACGGTGATTAATATTCAGGTTGAGATGGCAGTTGTGCGGTTGAGGGGAACGGGTGTGGGCATATCCAATAATGAGGGACGTGCATTAGCTACATTGTCCGCCACTAATATGGCTCGCAGCGTGCAGGGACTAGAAATCAGGGAAAACGTGACATGTCTGGTGGTTCTTTTTCGCTTGTACGACACTGTGACCTAGGAATGACGCAGTTGCAGCCTAAAGAAGAGCTTGAGGTTTTTGCAAAACAAGTTGCCTCTGTGACGTCATGCCACGTCTATTTAGTGAGCCTCTATTTGGATGTTTTTTTCTGATATCAACGAATTTTTGGGTTTATAGTAAGACCGCCGGGTATACATGCTACAACCAGATTTGCCTTTCACTTCCCTCCATTACAAAGGGCAGGGTTTAAAGTTCAGTATAAAAAATCGTTCATCTGTAGCACCCTTCTAAGGCCTAACTGCCATGTCATCAAAAGGAATCACGAGAGCTGAGACATTGCCAGGTTTCCCAAGCCTAGACAAGGGAAATCGAGAAGCTGAGGTTGGGTTCGAACCACGGGCCTTCCAGTCACAGGCGCTCTAGCCACTGAGCCATTCCGCCCCAGGTTCAGCATATGGTGGGAATGTCTTTGGGGAGATTTCGTGCAGTTGAAATGAGAGTTGTTTCTTACATCGTCGAAAAGAGTAGAGTCGGACATGGTACGGAATGATTCGGTAGAAATTTGTGCTAGCACACTCCGTCACGTGCTAGAACAGCGTAACAAGTAAAAATGGCTTACAATTTTGCTGTTTTTCGATTTCGAATGCGAATTTTACTCTGTTTTCCTTGACTCATTCGCCCGTCTAGGAATGCAACGGAGGTTCGTGAAATTAATTTCTTTGTATACTCAAAATTTCGGAGGTGTGGGAGTATATGCTTAGCTTTGCGAAAACTTCCTTACGCAAAGCGGTGCTGTCAGGTATGCCCAGTCCCTCCATTCTGATGTAATTTAATGATCGATAAAATAACGGAGCAAATGCTGAAATGTCTTAAAACCCTGGTGCTCAGAAATTCAGGGAAAAAGAGAATTGGTAAATTCTGAGAGAATTCACCAGTGTAGTCCCGTCCTTTGGTTTCCACTTTGCACCACGAATTCTAAGATCATGCTCCTTGCCATGCAGTCATTGAACACGCCACTTTTAGTCCAGCGAGAGCTATTAGAATTTGTGGGGTTTTTCGGGTACCTTGGAAGCTGTGTCAGTGCTGATTGCTAGGTTACAGATGAGGTCAGTGTACGAATCTTCAAGCTCAGGTGGCGTTTTCTAATTTGAAATACCTGTGGTGACAAGACGGTTGACTTTTGAAACTCAAGTGGCGCGTGTCTAGGCTACGATGCATGCTGTTTTTTGAGACAGAACGTCCATCCGATTAGCCGGACTGAGGCATCTTCAAATATGCGACAATCGATGTCTGAGGACCGTAGCTCGTGTGGGTAGGTGGCGGTGAAACATTAGCAACACAAGTAGAAATTGCGTTTTTGGTTGTGCAACGAGAACTTCCATTGCGGAGTGCGTCCAGCTCCAGGATCTGCATTGGTTAGGTCGTGTGCTGCGCATACCGGACATTCTTTTGCCAGAACCAGTGCAGTTTTTTATGCCCGACTTAGAAAGGCAGAACCAGAGAAGTGATCAACCTTTGTCCTGACAGACTGATACGATAGAATTTACGAATTGTTTTGGTGCTCTCGGTGCTACCCGCCACCCGGTACGGGCTCACCTGATCTCGGCTGCTTCTAGTTGCAGACTCTGCAGGATATGAATTTCAACCGACATTAGTGGCTTTCTTGTTGTCATTTTCTATAGAGAATGCCTGAATGAGTGTCTGGAAGTGAAGGCACATCAGAATGATTGTGGTAAGCTAGTACTAAGTCCCTTCTATCACCACATTTATTCCTTCCTTCCTAACAAATCTTTGAGGATAATTATTGTTGCATGGCAGCGAAGCAGTTGTGTCTAACAC
The DNA here is from genome assembly GCF_000715545.1 of Opisthorchis viverrini. Classification (NCBI taxonomy): domain Eukaryota; kingdom Metazoa; phylum Platyhelminthes; class Trematoda; order Opisthorchiida; family Opisthorchiidae; genus Opisthorchis; species Opisthorchis viverrini. The sequence goes on from NW_008751726.1 coordinate 973,456, forward strand.
TGATGTGCTGCCTATGATGATAATGGAGTCAGGTAGTGATCGAAAAGGCGCATCAGGTTGAACAGTTGGATGAGCAGATATTGAGCGTTGATTGTTTGTATTGTGTCGAGCCAGGGTATACCGACTAAGCAGAGGACATATGCCGGATCAGTGGTATTCTGGCTGTGTACGTTACTCGGATGAGTTAAAGAATATTTTTCTTGAACAGCGAGATATAGTAAAGCTTGCAGTACCCAGCCAGTTCGTTGTCATTATCAGGGATACTTTGTTAGTGACACTACTTATGTTAACTATTTGATGAGGACGACGGAGCTGTAGTTTCTATTAAGGTAAATCCTATCGGTATCGCGAAGCACAAGTCAAGTTAGGATTTAATAACCTAAATGATCACCAGGTACCCACCCACTCACTAGGTCATTGCTTCGGCTGCACCCATAGGTTCGTGTTTGCACACGCATGTAAAATTCCAGCTTCAGCGTGGACACCGACCGGCCATTGTGGATAACGGGATTCATTGAGCAATTGGTGAGTGAGTCGCTGAATACTTTTCAACTATGTGTTTTCACCGATATAAAGGAAGACGTACATAAGTTGTAGTTACGGTACATTTTTCTTTTCACAAACCCTGGCAAGTGAAAGCGGCTTCCTGAAAATGCGAAGTAGACTGAGTACGCCTTACGCTTGTACCGACGCAACCAATAAATATAAACATAAATCGCCGAGGATGATTGTGCATTTCCAGGCCGACGGACAGTATATACGGGTATGCAGGAGCGTCGTTAATAGTTGCATTAAGCTATCATGTATAGCTGAGGCCCTTTAATCAGCCAGGTTCAGGAATTTGGCACAACACTCACCAGCTGACTACGTGAGCGAAAACGCGACCATGTATGTCTATCGATAACTGTCACTGGCCTTCGGATTAGGTTACCGTACATAACTGAGACCGCGCAACCAGCTTCGCACATGGACACGGGCCCACCAGTTACGATAAGTGGTCGGGCTATTTGACAACGACTATCGTTACATGGTGGCCGACAACGGACGCCAACAAATACCATCATTATATTTGCGCTCTATGAAATATTCCACCTGTGGAGTATCATATTCATAATAGGCATGACATCATTGTGCTGGTAATTTATCTACAGCCATCCCTAGCGTTGGTGTTATCCACATACGAGCTGTGCATATCTGGGAAAGGGAGTTATCGCCACTGCACATGAATTTGTGCAACACCGGTATCCCTAATGAAAGGTGACCCCCGTCTCAAAATGTGTGGTGCCGAGGTGCACTGGACAAGCTCATCTAATTTGTTAAACTGAGGAGCATAGAGCAAATAAAAGTTAAAGGCCGATTTTCCTGCATCGAATTTGCATTGGATAATTTTATTCATTAAATAAGAACACAGAAGAATGGCAAAATACGCCAAGTGGGATTTCATGATTAATCACTCCTTAACCGGTAACAAAATGCGAAACTCTGATGACCCGTGCCCTTGAAATTTCTCTCACTTGAATAAAATGCTATGGGCAACATCACCGAAAAGCTAAGAGATTGGACTAACTCCCCTTAAAAGCCCAAACTTTGAAAATCACTAAGTTTCGGCGAAAATAATTTAACTGTGCTTTTAGTAAGCGGCGTACTTCTTTTTGTGTGACCTTGGGCCATTTTGGTACTTCCTTGCGCCTGGCGTTCGGGTTTCAACACACGCACGTGGTTGCCTTGCTCTGACCTGCCGCGCGTCACTCAACTTGCTTGAATGTGTACTTTGTATGTCAATAATGACAATTTTCATATCTGCCCGTTCAGAACCAGTGTGCCGGTATCGCACCTTTGTGAAAGTCCAGCGTCGGTGGCTTCCCGTCATTCAAAGTTCCACTGGCCACCAGTGCCTCAGCACCGTGTCTCCATAAAAATGGTGAGAATTTGGCGGTAAGTTGGATTTGAAAGTAACATCACCATAAACGATAACAATGCCCTCTACTTTCGTGTAAACTCGAAATGGAGCAACCACTCGCGATCTGTACAGGCTTTTCAGAAGAGACGCCTACGATGTATAGGCATTGTGGCTTTACCGTTAACAAATTCCTTCGGTTAGGCGTTAGCGATTTACTTTTGTTTCGCGGTTAAATCGCCGGCATTGTGTAAACAATTGATTGCATGCTGCCTGATTCTTATGAGCGCGTTTTTTGCTCATTACGACCGATCATTGAAGGCCGCTTTGCACCGACGACCTTAGAGTAAGGCGCAGCGGACCGCATGTAGCTAAAATTGCTCTCCCCTGAAGCTCTAAAACATCCACTATATCCATCCGAAACAGATTACTTATCTCCTTCAAGCATACAGAAAACGCCCGCACCACTCAACCCAGTAGTTATCACAAATCTCGGGAGTGTGGATTAACCTTTTTGATTTTCTTCTGTGCACTAATAAAAGTTCTCACTTAATATCAAACAGCTGTCAGTCTGAACACCTGGAAAGCTTTCCGTAACATAGACCGACCAACGTTACCATGCCCTATTCCCCGTTTGCCGTTCCCCGTTGGACTACTGCGTAAAGTGGTGTCGACGCGCTCGAAAGTGTGCAGTGTAAAGACCCCGAAGAAGTTTCTGCAGTCTTGAAGTTTCTTGACACTAAACGGCGTTTGTTACCAAATATCTCACAAGTTTTGGGGATGCCACACATACCCATCAAGTGCTTATACCTGGATACCGGTGACCGATTTTCATCGTTTTTCACGACGGCAAATTCGAGGAGTACAGTCTCAAACTTACAATCCAGGTACACCGTCCACCTAGGAAACTCCCTCTCCTCGATAGGTGTTCCACAGCAGGATTAACTCGCAAGTAATAAATTCGCGATCCTACTTCAGTGCACCCAGGCGAGACGCTGACTGCATTTATTCCAAACATACGTCTCTTAGCTCACGGTGCATGCCTTATCACAAATCTCCCTATATAAGCAACCGTGACTCTTCACCGTTCCCGCAGCCGCATGTGCCACTGTAACCCTCAAGGGCTGCTGTCACCATGGCTGAACCTTCGCTAGCATCTTTTCCTATTTCAGCTGCACAACCTCAATTTGTAACCAGAATCGGCTACCCCACAGGCAGCGGGTCCCTGAGATCTTGTGTTCCTTCCTACTGAA
>NW_008751726.1:977201-982207 GCF_000715545.1 Opisthorchis viverrini
GCGTATATGAACTGATGTTTGTTTGTCCTCACCACTTCACTCATTGGGCCTTGAGGTCATCCGGCCATTTGTGGCCGACTATGTGCACGTGTGACTGTCTCACGTGGGAGCCCGTCTGTACTTTTGTTTAGACGAGTATCTACTGTCTGGTTCGTATAATTTGTGAATTTGTTTTGCATTAATAGTACCTTTTAGAAACCCAGCTCTAACTTTGTTTTGCCCCCCCCCGAGGGTCTGGTATTACGCGTCACTCGAAGATACCGTTCGCCAGTCACGATGAGATTCCTGATATTCTGCGCTAGCTCTATGTATCTTTGTGTCCAATGTTTTCGGCAATCTATCATGGCGAGGGGCAGCAGGGTGAAAACATTACGGAAGAAAAAGGTAAAGAGCGGTCAGCGGATCGTGGTGGAGAATGCCACAGATTCGCCGCGTGTTTGTCTGGAGCAAGAAGTCGCCCTAGTTCTGGGAATCGAGCATGGACGAAAAGACTTGCGGAATATTTGGATGGGGGAGGTTAACTACAGAAGTATTCGGTGGGGTAATTGGGCCATAACTAAGTGTGTTACAGGAATGGGCTGAATGATCAGTTCCTGGGAAAAATAGGCCAACTGCCGCCTTAGACAAATGACTCTCATTTGGGGATATTAGGTCTGTGGTATGTGGGCCAATGGTAAGCCTATGTACGATTTTGGACCTCTGCACTACGTGAGACAAGCAGAAAGTCGTACCAGGTTGGTCCCGTAGAGAAAGAGCGGGAGATATTCTGCAGGATAGAGTCACTTAACATAAATTTTGACGAATACAGGAGGGCATGCATAGGGTGGATAATATTGGACAAGTCCAAAACGGAGACAGAGGAAGGGGATGGTTGTAGATATGTACAGCCTACCAACACAAGTCAGTGGTCTGTTCTGCAGAGATCCATGTGGCTTCTGGAATGCCCTCTGGGGTTGCACGATGTTCCAAACTCGATTAGATAGCACCGCTACATCCTACTGAGTTTCTCATGGGAGAGGAGTGAATAATATAATCAAAAATTAAGCTAACTATGCCTGTGGTCTAAACTGAGAGCCATGTTTCGGTCACCAAAATCGGACTCAAAAACGCAGTTGCACCAATGGCTTGAAGAATGTGGACTTTTGGAAGTAACTAACTTGCATTGAACAGGGTTAATGACAATATGTTTGGCGAGCAAACTGTATGTCGTAGGAAGTTGCTATACTCGCCTACGGTGGGGTTTTGTACTGCGAAGAAGTGGAAAATGGCACTGGGTGTACATGTAACAGGATTAACCGAGCGTGCATAAAGTCTGTGGGGGCGTATTCAGCACTGATGGATAATAAGTAAATATTGGATTAGGCAGGTCTCAACTAACGGCATAAGGTAGGGTATCGCACCCAGTATGGAATGGGAAAGGGTGCATTCAGTCGAATAGAGTTTGCCAGCCGTATCGTCTTCTGCATCGTCAACAGCTACAAGGGGGTATGGTGCGGTAGAGTTGGTGGGTGGATGGCAGGCAGCTGAAAATGGTGTTTGGGTGGGGCGAAGATGGGTGGGCTGGGTCGCAGAAATAGACGGGGGCCAGAACTGGACGCCGGTTGTTACGGATACGAGGTTTTAGTATACATATTTGGACGTACATAATTTCTTTTAGAGCACTACCGCAGGCGATGCTCTTAACTATCCTTTCGTTTTGGCTGGTGCACAAACAGCGAGCCAGAGAATTTGCCCGGCTACCTAGGGCATCAAACATTTTTCTTTCTGTTCGCATAAACGTCTATTCTTTCCATATAATGTGCCGCAAACGTTGAAGCGCCAACCAGTTGGAGCGCCCGATGTGTCTCAAAAGCTTGCTGCTTCCAAAGTTAACACCAGCTAGAAGCCGTTGATAATGATATCAACAGTATAAGGCCACAATTAAACCTAAACAGGATTAAGGCATCCAGCTTCATTCTTTGTTGCGCTAGTTGTACTCATGCTCCACCAACAGTATCATTCTACCTCGTTCCCATCATTGCATGTAACGGCCGCTGCGCTAGGTGCTTGGCGGAAGTACAGATTGACATATCTTACCGTGTACTCAAACAGACAAGTCCTTTTTAAATGCGTATTACGTCTAAGCCAAAAAGCCACAATGCCGGATGTCCGGCATAGTAGGTACAACATACAACATATGCAGTACAGTTGAGCCCGGATAACTAGGTACTGCCTATCAAGAACGTGGCATAGTTCCCATCAAAAATACGGTATGCAACCTCCGGTTGGCCCATGTGAACAACAACGGCAGCGACTGGTGTGTCTCCCCAAGTGCCTCATTTTAGTGAATTTCACTGAGTGACTCCCGTCATAAATCCTCATAAACCTGCCCTGAGGTCTGCTAAAGCATCCACACACAAGCCCGCGAACCGAATAAACCAGCTGACACTCTTTGGATATCCAAAAAGTATTTTCAGCCTCGCATTGTCGAGCGCGACACAAAAGCAGGGGAACTGTGGATTGCATCTTTTGTCAGAAAGCCACTATCTCATCTACCCAAGGGCAAGCCCACAACATCACTCAGCAAGAACCCACCGGTAAAGCCGTCCAGGACACAAATCAAGATGTCGTAATTTGCCAACCAACGTACCGAACCGCCTGTTTGGACCCTACAAGAATAACCCCTACTCCACAATAATTCTGCACGAGTTCCAACTGGTGCAAATACCGAGGAGACGTCTACCCCCATCCCATGAGCTTCCGTAGTCCCCCGGTGGAAAAATAGCATATTAGTAATGCGTAAGCCTTAATCCACATAGTCTAATCTCCAAGGTGCCGTTGGTGCTGACACTACACGTTATACCGCATTTCGCGGGAAACGTTGCCTCAGCAAACTCAGTCAAATAGGACCTGAGAGACTTTTCAAAACCAAAATGATCATAGACATCTTACCGAACATGCCAACTTAAGCAGCCAATGTTCCATCTATCATATACGGAAGACAAAAATTCCGTAGTTAAAAACTTGTGCAGAATTTCAGAAGCGGATCTAATTTACAATTCATGTAGCAAATTTTTCAAACCTAAGGTGTTGAGCATAATTAGGCCTCATCCACGCACTATCGAAAGCCCGTCAAAAGTGATGACTTCTCTCAGAAGCGGGAAATGAGCCCATCGACATTGAAGTAGTTGATGAAATGCCCAACCTTTGGTTGGCATGCAGGCACGTGTCTGCGGGCCAATCTGCCGCATCATGATGAACCCGGGGAACATAAGGTATGAAATTAGCGCATACTGTCTGTGATACGGCCCTTGATTTCGCCGAACATACTGCAGAATTTTCTAAACCACGAAACTTGGTGACAACTGCTCCCCTCTCACATCCACTAGTTCATCCGCCCTATATCTTAATGGCCACGCTAAGCGGGAGAAAAACGTCCGTCGGTTTAGGCTCAGCTTCTGCGGCTCTGGATTAACAACGAGCTTCAAACCTTTTCCGTTTATCAGGTTCCAATGCTGTCACTTCCAACCTGACCCCGAAAATAGTGTCTCGGCAATACATCTGAGCTTAGGTTGACTGTATTGCACAAACAAACGATGAAGGTGAGCTTGAAATGTTAGTTACCAAACATTTGCATCGTTGCTTATGCGAAAACTTGGCTCCACAAGGCGGCCAAGAATACTCAGATAAGCAGCTCTAGCCTTTTCATACTAAACAGTGACAGAAACATCAAACAAGTTGCAAGAGTAGCCCAATACATATCAGAATTCAAACTATTCTAGGGTTTTAGCTCCTGGCTTTAGGTAAGGGTCAGAGTTGCCTGAAAAATGCTTCTAGATGAAGCTGTGTTTGTCAGATACATGACCAGATTCACATCCGGGCTGGATAAATACTTTGCATCGTTGGACACCAGCCTATTTTATGGCATGAACCCTGGGCCGAACGTAGCTCCACCCACTCAGTTTAAAATTATATTAAAAAATGACGGCAACTGCAGCAACGTGTGCTGCGTCCCTCGTTTCTTTAACTTTGTTGAACGGCTTCAGTAGGAAGGAACACAAGATCTCAGGGATCCGCTGGCTGTGGGGTAGCCGACTCTGGTTACAAATTCAGCTTGTGCAGCTGAAATAGGAAAAGATGCTAGCGAAGGTTCAGCCATAGTGACAGCAGCCCTTGAGGGTTACAGTGGCACATGCGGCTGCGGGAACGGTGAAGAATCACGGTTGCTTATATAGGGAGATTTGTGATAAAGCATGCACCGTGAGCTAAGAGACGTATGTTTGGAATAAATGCAGTCAGAGTCTCGCCTGGGTGCACTGAAGTAGGATCGCGAATTTCTTACTTGCGAGTTAATCCTGCCGTGGAACACCTATCGAGGAGAGGGATTTTCCTAGGTGGACGGTGTACCTGGACTGGAAGTTTGAGACTGCACCCCTCGAATTTGGCGTTGTGAGAAACAGTGAAAATCGGTCACCGGTATCCAGGTATAAGCACTTGATGGGTATGTGTGGCATCCCCAAAGCTTGTGAGATATTTCCTAACAAACGCCGTTTAGTGTCAAGAAACTTCAAGACTGCAGAAACTTTTTCGGGGTATTTACACTGCACACTTTAGAGCGCGTCGACACCACTTTACGCAGTAGTCCAACGGGGAACGGCAAACGGGGAATAGGGCATGGTAACGTTGGTCGGTCTATGTTACGGAAAGCTTTCCAGGTGTTCAGACTGACAGCTGTTTGATATTAAGTGAGAACTTTTATTAGTGCACAGGTGGTGATAGCCATAATACAAATCAGAAGGTGAATGTGCACTAATAAAAGTTTTTAGTATTTCTGTGACACGTATAAAAATAAATACAGTGCGAAAATGGGAGCGAGTCAAAAAGGAACTTATCGTATGTGAGAGTTCCTTGGTGAAAGTCCGGACGGCGGTAACGTGTTTTCTCCGCAGTTTGGCTGCTACACGTGTTCCATGATTGTCCGTGGACTTGTGGAGAGGTTGACGTCCTGCTCCCTGCGCGCGCGCGAG
>NW_008751726.1:982695-1035105 GCF_000715545.1 Opisthorchis viverrini
GGTGGTTGGCAGCTTGATCCCATTTTTCACCAGAAGGTTCCGCTATACTAATGTCATGTCAGACTCGGAGTCTAAAAATGCGTACGTTGTCACCCTTCCTGCTGGAGTGTAAAGCTTAACAGGGATAACTTCTTGTCGTGCTGGAGGCTCACCACCTTCAGTTACCGCGCGAAAACTTCCCGCATCTGGAGACGTCAAAGCGTTGTTACGGCTTTTGACGCATGCAACAATGCATGATGTCGTCTTCTGCAGCCCGATTGGCCGCATCGAACAACTGAAGTGCAAACTTTAGCTGTGTGGGGGTCTCCTAAGCAAGCAAAGCATGCATCATGTGCCCATATGTGCTCCCTTCTGTCAGGAAATTCTATAGACAGATGGCGCGGCAGCCAGAAATTGGGTAGAGCTGCCAACACGATGAGCAAGCGCTTGGACAGCTGTCTTCATCTGGCCTTATGTTGGTTAGGAAGCTGGTGAAGCCACCCAGTCTAGGAGGTTGGTTAGTGGAAGTTAGCGGAACAGGAGGGCGTATCACATCCTCTTCTTGAGCCAGTTGCCAAAACCGACTTTGCGCAACCCTGGAGCGCGTGTTCATAAACTCTGCCGTGTCGGCGAACGTTGGGTCGTGGCCAATTCCCTCCTACCCATCTATCTACCAGTGCCTTCCTAAAACCGGCGAGGCCTATCAGCTGATGCAGGACACGGCTGTTTTCGGCAGCCAAGGTCTTTTCCATCTCCTGGATTTTCGATTTTCACGCAAGCCTTCTGTTCTTCATCGGGCACATCAATTTTGGCATTACAGGGGTTTGCGCGCGCAGTCGTACTAATTGTCTGCTGATGTGGGTTTCATTTCAATAAGCTTGACTAGCGATCTGAAAGGCACGCAGTAGTCTTGTGGTTGGATCGGGGAAACCGGACAGACAGCACTAAACATCGCTAGCAAAAGGCCTTTCAAAGTTTTTGCTTCATCCACGTGCATCCTGCCAGCAGAGAAAACGTCCACTGAAGGGAGTTGGGCAATGTTGGATCGATACCCTTCAGCTACGGTAGTTATCAAGCTCCTTGCTGGCATGCGAGGGTCCGAAGAATTTTGGGGCGTATAAGCACCATGTCGAGGTCCAAATTAAGTTAAGTGCTCCAGAAAGAAGTACAGCCTTGAAACATGGCTCTCATGCGTGCAATGATCCTTTTATCGGTAGCTGATGGCCATGTGATCAAATCGAGTCCAGTTTGTGGCCTCGAAGGCGACCGTGGATGCAACTGAAAGGGTCCCACCAAAAGACGGACGAGGCCGCCGCAAAGGAAGCTAAAGCAGCGGAGTTTGCCACTTTGGCCGGCCGCCAGGGGGGATATGATGGCCAAGACGGGATACGACTTTACGGTCTTCTTCTATCCTGCAGCAGCCGGTGGATAGTGCCTTGCCGGGACTGGATGGAGTGTGGCGCCGACAATTATCGTCCGGCCGGTCCGTCAAAGATGTGCCTCCGGTGCTTGGTGCCTAATTGCGTTGGTCGAGGGCACCTGGCCGGTTGAACGTAGGGGAGCTGGTTCACCTGGTTTGTGAATCGGCCAAGGTACCACTGGCCAGCTGTGGTCGCAGGGGAGGAGGGATGATCCTCCAGTAGGGGGCCTGTGGACCAAAGCAGGCCGACTAACCGAACAGCTTCCGCCATCAAAACAGAATCAGGAAGGCCCACTCGAACGAGCCAATGCCACAACTGTGTCATGTCTGGTAAATAGGAGAAGTGATATCACCATACCCGACCACATGCATAGGATAACGCTTTGGAGTCTTTTTCCATGGTAAGTTGCGATTATTGTTGTGACATAGGCTAGGGTACAAGCCGTTATTGAGACAGACGGAAATATGGAGCTGTGCCTAATCAATACAGCAGAGGATATGCTAGTGAGGCTGTGAGGGGGCAGAGCCGACCGTGCGCGCCAGCCATGAGGATAGAGCTTGAGTGTCGACTAAAAGTTTACGGTTTATCACTGCACTCAATGCGCCTAGGCGACAGGTCGGTGCGGCATGAGTTCCTGACTAGCCCTGATAAAAAGCAAACAGTTTTGTGAGGAGATTTCCTCAAAAGCGCAGAACCTGTGGACTACCCAAATTGGGAGAAATCGGTGGCGAAATATGGCTCATTCAAGCTGAGGGTTTACCGAAGCACTATGTGTCCGAAAGTTTCCTTCTTGTAATGTGTCATTAGTACAGTTTGCAGTAGGTAAGTGCATTGAGCTGTTCACGAGCGATTAAGATCCGTTTGAATTCTGGTAGTGGATCAAACACGAAATCTTCCTCTCGTGCAAACGCTCTTGACCTTACGTCCCCCGTCAGCTACCGTTCCATCTACGGGAGGAGGTCCATAAGCAAGTTCAAGAGATGCTTAGAGGTGGAATGATTGAGGAGGCCAAAGTCGTGTACAACTTCCCTTTTTTGTTCGTAATGTCGGTGAACATTGTATACCGGTTTTGCGAGGAGTTTGGACGTCAGAATGAACTAATCGTAAATCGAGTTGTGGGATCCAGGGCTGATTTGCAGTTGGTGGGTGTCCGGTTAAACGATGCATGCATTTATACGGGAAGCTGTCATAGACCGGGAGCAGTTCATAACCAGCACATAACTGGACTAATCGCTCTCAGTCGTTCATGCGGCGAGCACCGACCCCGGGTAGACTGCCCGGGTATGATTCCCAGAATTTCAGACGACCAACTTGGGGTTTATATCGCCTGAAAGTAGTACAATGTCAGTGCATCTTGCTTGACAAATGAGCCCGGATAAACCGATGGAAACCACACTTTTCAGTGTCAGAACGACAATTATTTAGGGCGTATGCCGACTAGGCACCAATTTTTATGTCGGGAAGGATTAAGCCTGATTGAGCTGTGTACTCGGACGGTACGAAGCCGATTTTCCATGGCGGGTGCATTCGGCTATGAGAGTGAGTGTAATCTCACGCTATATATTTCACGACTCGTCGCTTCTGGATCGCTTTTGAACATAAAGAGAGAGAGAGATGTGAAAGTGCTCATTCCTTCCTGGGTGCTTTGAGTCGCATAACCATGTTTGGGTCTTGCGTGCGTGTTTCGGAGGCACAGTATGCATCAATTTTAGGGGAGTATAAGGTTTCAAAGCCCATTGTCTTTTTGCCTATTTGAAATGGAGTGCGGATGCTAAAAGCTCCTATATAAAGGAACTCGTGAATTTAGTAAGGTGTTATTTGGTTCATTGTTAATGGGTGCCGGCGTCTATAGGGTCCATCGGCCAGATAACTGACAGTTGGGTGACCCGAAATCTTGCGCTTGTGTGGCGAGATGGGGTTAGAGAGGGATATCGGTGGACACAGATCTGTGCAGGTAAGTGATACTTCCTGGTTGTTCCAGGCCAAGGAAGAGGATTTAGTTGAGTCGTTTGAGGCAAAAACAGCTTTGGCAGGTTTGCACCGCACTATCGAAAACTGCATCAGGTTGAGACTGTTGTCAGTATATATATCTTTCGGCCCTGTTGCGCTGGAAAATAACCACTTAATACCATGAAATTTACATTAATATCCTGGTCACGCAAGATAAAACACTTCAGTAGGTCTACTGGAAACTCCAAATTTTTTTTATTCTTTGAGCCACCTTTCAGTTGAATTCCTTTGTTCAAGGTACCAATGAGACCCGCTAAAGAGTCGGTTAGATAAATAATGAGTGAAACAACACTGGCTGCCTAATTTTTGTAATGTCGCTGCTTAGCTTTACTGGCTATGGCGTCGCATCAAGCAGCGTTTCTTTCCAGCAATTTCTCTGCTGAGCCACTGTGCCTCAAGGCCCTGACTTTGGGAGTAGCAACCGAGGAAGCACTGAGCACTACTAGAAAAATAAGACTTTGCACCACAGTGGTTTCCCTTGAAATTTTCTACATGGAATATTTGAAAATGACGGAGACTGACTGTATATTCCAGGAGAAAGTGCGACAAACAGGCGTGGATCCTTTTATTACCTCATTCAAGGTGATGGCGATTCCACGTCACACGTGACAATATGTGCAATCATAACGAATATAGAAAATGTAAATGGAAGCGCATAACTCACTTGAGAATTTCGCCACTTGCATGAAGGCATGTAATACTGGGAAGTGTTGTTCGAACACATATCCTTCAATACAACTATCTAGAAAGGGTAGCAGGCCGATATTTTGCTTTCATCTGAACTGGCAGTTGAAAAACTACGATGACAGAGTGAGCATGATAAGCGATTCGCAGCTTGCCGTTATGTCTTCATAAATAACGTGAACCTCAGCAGCCAACTGCTGTTTGTTTTGAGCTTTGAAGCTAAGCAGGTGATCACAGTTTGCTTCCATAGCATAGAACCGATAAGTACATGGCGCTTTTCATAACTACGGACAAATGTCGTAACAACATCCTTCAAACCTTCAATGTTGTTTCTTTCGACGAGTGGTTTTGGGAGTTCTGCTACACTCTGGATGTTGGGCTGAATGTCTAATGAGCATTCTTATGAGCCATTCGCTATCTGACTTGGCTTGATGATATGGTTTTTGTGAATGGCTAAACTAAAAAAAACAAGGGATTTAGCACCTGAGAATTTCCTTGGAAGCAAACAGCTAACCGAAAGTTTGAAGGACAAACGAAGGTATGGCCATGGAAGCAAAAAACCGAGAACTGTTTTGACTACCAGCAGTCACCAAAAGAAAAGTGAGGGATCTTCGTTACCAGATGATGGTACCAATGGTGAAACCTATTCTGTCCCACTTTAGGTGAGTTGGGATATCTGGTTCAGTTTCCAGACAATGGTGTTATAGCTCGGTGGGCCTCACACTCTTCAGCCCGACGCTCCCCCAGCTCCCCATGCTAAAACTACCATTTTTACGCAAGTACTGGAAGTAGAACAGCTTAAACGGTACAAGTTAACTAACATTCTTCAGGAGGGTTCCTTCCGAATTGGGACCAGTCTTCTTGAGAGTGGAGAGCAGCATTCGCCGTCAACCACAATTTATTGCGCGATACGGTCAGAGGGGAGAAAGAGGCACTAAATTTTACCTTCCTTCTATTCGGTTTGAAAGAATCCCTTTGCATGCGATCAACTAAAAGATCTTGCGATGTATGTGTTTGACGGATGGTTATTAAATTACGAATGTTAGGTCGATGTTCATTGAGAACTGTGGACTGCATAAGTTTGCAAATATGAAGTTCACTTTCACATCTGAGAAGAGGCATGGCAACTGAAACCCAGGGCCCCCACATAACTGTTTTAGAAAAGTGAAAATAGTTTGATTTTGCCAAATTAGAACACGACGTTTGCGAATTTCTTTCTGAAATCAAAATTCACGATGACAGTTTATAAACACCACTTACAGCAGTCTGACGTTCTTCAAAAACATGCTTTTAGAATACGCCGAACTTGATGAGTCCCTATTGTTTCGGTTTATTCTTATGGGAAACAGCGCAGTGAAAATGCCTTTATTCAGGCATTGCTAAAAAAGGTCATTAAATCAAGATAACCCAGCGAAGTAACACTGATTACGGGGAAATGATTGCGTACACAAAAATCGGTATATTTTCACAACGGAGAAAGTTCAACGTTGAGCGTATTCAGATCATTTGGCTTTGTTTCCACAGTCTCAATATCAGTGATCAACATGAGCGAATGTGTGTCTGGCCTGAGTTATACACGATAATGCAACGGCATTAACCTAATGGTAAGCGATAACAATTCAAAGAATCAGCTTTCACAACGGAACATCCATTCCAGGCATTGCTCGTTTCATAAGGAGATCCGTGAATTTCCCAATGCAGATTTCGTCCCGTACGTAAAATCCGCTTACTTCAAAAAGCTGAGAAGCACTGTACACTTGTCTCATCCTAAGTTGGGAATCATAAGAAGTGCGTATCGAACTTGCTGTCTCTCCGGTTCAGACACAAGCGGCTGATCATCAGAGTGATTTACTCGTAGACAGGATAAAGCGCCACTCAACCTTTAATCACTCTATTCACATAACCTGCTCACAAACTGGCTAGCTGCTCGATTGACCACTTCTCGGATGGATGGTCTACTCATCGTGGTTATTCTCCTTTCCAGGGCGATTCGTAAGATGTGCACTGCTGAGAAGTTCCAATTAGGATAAAGCATGCATATATATATATATATATTCACTTCCAGCCATGCTGATCACAAATACTTACAAAAGCAGACAGCAGTCTATCACTCTTCATTACCTCTCCCGTGACCAACTTCTTACCATCCTCTTCGTACAGTCTCCGATCAGTCCACTTGAGCTACGCTAATCCAACTGGTAAATTTTTGTCTCAGTCTTGTCTGACAGCCACCAAGTTCTCTAAACTTGTCTAAGAACGTTTCATAACAGACCAAAAGAATCAGGCATTGCATTTCAGATGTATGCCAACAAAGTGGAGCAATGTGAAACGGATTATGAGGCCGGCAAAGGTGCCTATGATATGGGATTTTGTTTCTCTTTAAAGGACAGAGCTTGCTAGATGGCGTGGTAACTACACGTATAGAGCAGTGCGAGTTCAGTCAGTTAAGGCTGTGAAACTTTTATTCCTCGAATTGAGAATAAACATGTAGAGGACCTTATAAGTTGGCCCACACTTGGGTTGCGTACCCAGAAAGTGAGCTTTGAATCGAAACAGGGTAGCAGACTGGTATGAAAAGACAAATTACGTCGTTGGATAAAGTAAGGTCATCCCCGAACAGACAGGGGAATTCATTGAGTTGTTTTCCGTGTTTAGTAAGTCAATCAAAAAAGTGACGCAACTCGGGGGTTTTTGTCCGTAGGTGTTTCTCTCATTCGACCGCAAAGATTATTTAGGAATGGACAGCATTTATTTGTGTTGGTGATAGTCGTTACGCACCTGTTCTCTGCTTGCACACAGTTTGTAACACTTATCATTCTAGCCGTAAAAAACTGGAATAAAGCAAAATACACTCATTTGCATACCAATTTCTTTTTGACGAAAGATTCACCCGGAACTCAGCCGAATCTCTGGTTGGTGATGTTTTTAAGCAAATTAATGTGCTGCACCAGTTCGCTCCATGTTTCAGTTGGCACGATATTCGGGGTATCTCAATACAGTGCATAGACGTAATGCGCCACTCATAAGTTAGCTGAAAACTCTTCGACAGACCACGGCTGGTTTCGCACTTCTTGGAGCTCATCAGGTAGGTCTAATCCCCGAGTTTACGTCAAACTTATGTTCGACTTCAACTTAAAAACACCACAAATGAAAGGTTCGGCTGGGTTTCAGATGAGTCTCGTCAAAACCAGATTGTTGTGCATGTCAGTGTGTTTCGCTAAGTTCGCACGATTTCGGTTCATGTAGAACATAAGGTTGTTGGAAACTCGGAGACCACGCCTACCTGATGAATCCTGAGAAGGGCTATACTAGTCGTGTTCTCTCTAATAGTCTTCAGCGACCTTAGGAATAGTGTATTACATCTATACAAAGTTCATTTCCTTCTTTGACCTTTGGTTTTCAGAGCTAACGCTAAAACAACCCGAATCTAGTTTTATCCAAATTCATGCCCTGACTTGAAAAACGATAAGTTTTTGGTACATTTTCTCAGTGAAATGAAAATGTTTTTCTAGTGGCAGATAGCTAAGAATGGTAGTTTATTACCTGTGTGTTATTATCTGACGCATTCAATCTAGCGAGCTAGATTTACTCTGTAGTCTCTGTGATTTAGTGCTTCAACCACACCCACGATCGATAAGCTATAAGACAAGCCTCTGGCGCCAACATAATGCCCAACTCCGGACATTCAATGGTTTTTCAAGTCCAGAAGACCAAAACTGCGGCTAGTTTCTGCAACCTAGACATCGTTCCGTACTGACACATCTATGGAAAATGATAAACGCGACCAAGACGTGTGATCTCGAGGAAGAAAAATGCAAACGAAATTCTGACTCATTCTTCGGAAAAGATTAGAAAATTAACAATTTTCGAAAGGTTAGCAAGCATGTAGGTTCTTACGTGTAAACAGGCAAATTATCAATAATCTCAGTTAAGCTTGGAAAGGCTGTGACTCTTGAAAATTCCCCTTTTTGCTCCGGGTCTCACATTCTAGTTGGGTTACGACAAACAAGGGGCGTCGGTGAATTTGAATTCTGCTCCTATTTGAGTTCATCAGTGATGCATGTCCTTGATCGACCCGAGATTTCGACTCATGCTAGTTGCGCGTGCTACAACCGCTCCACCAGTCTGCAATGAACGCATACGAATAATCGAGTGTAAACAAACAAGCGTGTTAGCACCGGTTTACTTGGTAAATGACTGATGCTTTGCCGACAGCTTCAAGTGCAGATCCAGGGTTGATTATGTAACCGATGCCAAACCGAATTTGAAATAAACTGGAAAAATACTTCAACGGCATAAGTACTGGTAACCTTGGTCACTTGAACAAAAGTAAGCTGCTGGGTCACTTCCGTGATACAACATGAAGTGTCCAGTTTTTAAATTGGCAAGATTACAAACTAAAATGAAATTTCAATAATTTTTCAGGAATGTAAAAACCAGGAACATTTTATTTGGAAAGACTTGGAAGATGGCCTTCACTTGGGACAGAGCAATCAAATGCGGAAACAGAGGTGTTTGGATTGCGCTACCTGAGAAGCACACTTGAAGTGGGTAACCTTTAGGGACTAATGGATGCTGGGGGGGGGGGCAAGTTAACGCCATAGAAGTGATGCTACTTGATCTTATTCAAGAGGCGCGTGGACCGAAATCATCCTTCAAAGGACCACAGTTAGAGCAGAGCGACAGGCGCTCCGGATCCTTCAGAAGCCAAAGATCAAACTCCTCCTAGGGCTTGTCTGTCCAGAGTGTATTTCCCCTTCAGAGGTGTAAAACTGCGTGCAATCACCATTTGTTATTACCGCAAGGAAAGCACAAATATGCAGGCCCACAGAACACAACAAACAAAAGCCTTGTAGGATGAAATCCAACGTGATGATGAGAAATCTGCTGGAGCGCCTTGATGAGGTGGTTTCTAGTCTAGTTTACTGACTGATCTTTACATACCATAGATCGAATCAAAATCTAAATGTCCCATCAACGTAGTGTATTCCGGCGAAATAAGCCGAGCTTAAAACCATGTTCTGGTCACCGACTGTTAAAGCCGAGCAACAGTAGCTGACGCAAACCGGAGTGCGATGAATACCAATCCGAATGACTCAATTGGGAGAACAACCACTCAGTTACGGTAACGTATGGTCAGGTAGATTGTGGTATAATTCAGACCGAAACCACCTCAGACTTTTATTTGGCATGAGTGATTACGAACATGGGAATACAAACGTATTCTCATTTAGCATTGGACGACTTTGTCAGGAATGCGAGTTCGGATAACAAGAAGTAGACATTACACACATGGTTAGCGTTATCCCGATTTTCTGTTGTAAGTGGCTGCGTTGCTTCGGAGAATCACGCTCAACATTCATAATTTGAACCATGCGTTACTCTCACAGTGTGATTGTGATACCAGTGTAAACCTGAAAAGATGAAACTGACTTAGATAAGTGAGTAATTGAGACATTGAGTGGACAAGTTGTGCACACTCTTCAAGCCATAGCGTAGGGTGGTAAAGTCCAGACGTTACATCCTCATTGAACGATCCTTATAAACCACGATTTCTGGTAAGACCGCGTGAATGTAAATGGCAATTACGATACGTGAGCTTTTGCCAATTTTGAACAAAGTTCAGTTCAAGTGATCCTTGAACTTTTTGGTCGAATTGACGGCAATTCTCAACTCTTTGAATGATCATGAGAAGAAGGTCCTTGCGAGTTGTTGATCAACCGACATTAGACGGACTGAGGTCTTGATACTGAATGGAGTGAATGAATAACGACAAAGCAATCACAACATACAGTTCTACCAAAGCGGTTTCGTTCAGAAGTGAAGACATGAGTGTCTTTGAGGTTGGACACCGAATTGGATACTTATGAGAAGACACTACGTGGAAAATATTCCAAGACACGGCTTTTGACGACTCTTTCCGTACTGGATTACCTGGTTGCCACCATCCATCAACTATTCAGTCATATTTAGTCTTAGCTGTCGTCATACGTTGAGGCACTGTTCACTGCGTTTAAGAGCACAGCAAACCTTCACTAATCAAAGTGGCAGAACTACCAACAACAGTTCTATTGGACAATAAGCAAGCAGTGGGTTTTGCGCAGCTAAAAAATTTAAGTGAGAGAAAATGAATCCTATTGGATATTTTCAATAGGTCTGGCAAATAAACTTTGTGGATGGAATGTGGCTGGCCGATGTCAGTTTCTCCTATCTTAGCAAAGACAACAAGAAAACGAAAGGGGAAGCGTGTCTACACGGGCCGCAGGTATACAGGTGCGTTGTTTCATTCGTACGGTGAGTGGTTTTGTGAACCGTAGTATCATCATGAAGCTCGAAAAATGGG
This sequence comes from Opisthorchis viverrini, assembly GCF_000715545.1. NCBI lineage: Eukaryota > Metazoa > Platyhelminthes > Trematoda > Opisthorchiida > Opisthorchiidae > Opisthorchis > Opisthorchis viverrini. The sequence goes on from NW_008751726.1 coordinate 993,133, forward strand.
TCGTTTTCAATGTAGTTTTGTCCTGTAAGTGAAGACAATCTACATGCTACAGCCGAGAAGCACTGTGCAACTGTTTCATCCTTAATGAGATTCATCAACTCACGAAATTCGAGGGGACTCGGAACTGCGACCTCCCGGCTAATAATTTAAACATCTAGCATTTCCGTGACTATTAGGTGATTAACGGTGTAGCATCACTTATCCTTTAAACGCGTGTTCACATGTACTGAGTGGCTCCTTAATAGTAGACTTCTCGGATCGTAGGTAAGATGTGCGCTGCCGATGTTTCCTAATCAGAATGAAGCAGCTATACGAGGCATCTTGGCTTTTCCTCATATACTGGCTCCACTTACAGGATGAAATTACTATTGAGAGTTCAAAAATCCTCTCATATTACCAACAAAGAAGAGTTGACTAGTGCCACAGATACAATACAGGTATAGTACATTACCCGCCGTATGTGCGTCGGGTGCGGAGAAGACGGTTTTTGCCTTATCTGTTACTCTATACACGAAGCATGTTTCGGCAGTAGGATTCTAGTGATTCACATGCTGGTTGGCAAGGAATTCCTCTTCGCTCTGACTTTACAGTAAGTGTTCCGCAATACTGTGGCAGGCTTGGGTGAATTTTAGATTCCAGTAAAAAATTGACTGAGCATTTGCATGTACCAAGATTTTTGACGATGTTTTTTGATGAAAAAGTCGCTACTGACAATAGCTTTACGCATGTTTGAGAGAACACAGGTTAGTGTTTTTCAACTCGTCCAGGCATTGGAAGTATAGTTTTCTCTTCTCCATTTACACAAAATAATAACTGGACAGCCACCAGCACTTAAAAAGCTTGAGATAAAACTTTAAGCTAGTTGGTGCTCATTTGCCACGGTAATCTTGCCTTGTAACCATAATGTAGGTGGATACATACTTCATTTGACCAGCAATATATCACTAGTAATCAGATTAACGGAGTTTGAATCAAGCGGACAGTTTGTTTTATGATCTGTCTGTATCAAGGAAATATTACCCAGTGAGACTGCTAACATTCCTGACTGACCAGTTTGTGAATTAGTTGCTGCATTTTGATGCGCACTTCCAAAAGCTCCTTGTTAATTCATCTATGCACACAATGTTCTGCAGTGCATACGTAAATGTTTCAGACATTTGACAGAGAGAGAGAAATGGTCCTACAATTTGCATACTGGTTTTGCCGATGTCATTCGTCGACTCGTAGGTAAACTGCAATACAGCCTTCATTTTTGGCAGACGTCATTAGTCAGGCGGTTGCCTTGCGCGAGCATCTGCCTTGTTTGACATAACGCTACCAAATGTTAGTGGCCTGCGTTTGTTGATTTATTCGCCACCGACTAAACAAAAACTATCGTTTCGAACGGTATAGAAGATAATAGGTGAGTTAGTATCATTAAACGGCAACCCATCCGGTACAGGTTCTTTTTTTGACAGATAGGATCACTGGTTGGGCGGTATTGAACGGAAACAAGTTTGATATGTGTTTCGGAAAGTCTGGGCTTTATCGAAATGCTATTAGACCAGTGTTCAGGTTGTATTTTATTACACCGCACAGTCACGGTAGACTACCAAACTCACAAAGGAAAAACGTGCAACGACACACGACACATGGTGTGTTTAAATGTTAATGCATATTTACTACTCATAACTGTTGTTTTGAGCTTTAGGAAAAAGTGAGACTAAACGGTGGAATTTTGCCTCTTAATTAGAAGTATGCCATCTCTGATTTAAACTGTCTTGAGGCTACCTGGCGTTGATCGACTGCATATCTGGAATGAAAAATAGGAAGATCCGATTTCGAGTAAATATGAATCCAGTTTTCTCATTCAGAGTTCAAATACCTGATAATCTGTCGGTTTTACTTAATTAAAACTTAAAAAATGCACCAAAAACCAAAGTAAAACCAAATTCTTTATTATTATCACTTTTTGAAATAACAGACGAAGTGGTCAAACCGTCTCCTGATGATTTCTTTCACAGTCTCAATGCACAAGCTCGTTTGACAACTTTCTCCAAAGAATTCTTCTCAGAATCAGAATATAGGAATAACAAAACTAGACTCAGAATTCGTCTCAGAGTACTAGCCTTTCGCCTGCAAAACAAAGGTAACTTACAAAAGTTGCAAAGTTTCTTTTCGGACAATCAGCGGCTCGTTTTACTCTAATAACTAAAGTCAAATTAAAATGAACAACCGAGCTTCCTCTATCCAGTGAATAACTGGTCGTCTTTGTTTGAATGCGCTGTTTTCGTTTTCGCTTGCCAATTTTATATGATTTATGTCATTTCAAGATGTAACAAAATTTTCCCCTTTTTCGAGAAAGATTATCATTATGCTGAAACAGGAACAATAATGCCAGACAAAAAGTAGCCCGTCTCTGTGTGAAGATCAACTGTGGTGTGATATGGTCTGGGAGGGAGTCATAATGCCTATGATAACAAGATTTTGACGACCGTGCGACGTTCGTTCGAACGACTAGCATCTTTATAATAATGTAAAAGGGAAAGCTAACCTCCTTCGAGGAACGAAGGATTACCAAATTTTGGTCGAGGAATATTACATTGAGACTTCCCAGCGGCCGACTTTGACTGCTTGCACACTATTTAATACAGTCGAAAGGCTCTTAAATACGGAAATTCTGGTGCAACGCAAGACCCATTTTTGTGCTCAACAAAATCAGAAATCAGAAATTATGCTCCCATCTGGGGCAAGCCAACCCCTTACCCCCAAGTTGGTCAGATTATCTAGTCACTAGCCTCGGTAAAGCTGCCTCAAGAAGAGTGAATATGCTATAGTTGTATGGTTTTGACCGTTGGGTTAAAAGGTCAGGTGCAGTCGCATGTCGCGAAAGTTGTACCAGTTAGCAACTAAAACCAAAGAATGGTGAAATTGAGCCAGATATAGCTGGAATCCTGTATCATTAGAACCCTTCTTTCATGGAGCAAGGTTAAAACGCTAAGAAGAAATCTTTCGCTAATGGGGAAGACGGGCACTCGACCTGACTTAGCTTTTATCAGATGAACCCAGATGGCTATCAAAGACGACTACATGAATTTGTAGGTATACTATACGGGTCCGAAACTTTGCAGCATCAAACATCAAACACGTTCTTTGTGAGTTCAAAGAAAGCCTCCGAAAAAACCTGTTAGCACAATCAAATTCATCCAGTTCGGTATAAAATCCCAAGTAAATGTCTGTGAAATCACATCTGTATGGTTCAAAATCAATGCGAAAAAAGCAGGAGGATTTAATTCTTGCTCCAAAATTGCTTAGATTGTGTCTGACTAAGGGTTTCATTCAGACTTTTTGTGATTCCAAACGTGATTCCAAATCCAGGATGGTCTAGGTGAGTTCTCTAGACAGTTACCTCTTCACTCTACAGTGGTACCTCTCCAAAAGGATGCTAACTAGCCAAACAACCGTATGCTGCTCCCTGCGGATGAGTGTTCTTTAGTTGCATATTCAGGTGGTTTGATTACACTAAGTACCGGTAATTTTGTCCAGGTGAAATCCCCCGGGGTTTTAGGTATTGATACTTCAACAAAACCCATATTTTACCTATCTGCCGGGGGCTTTGGTCAACAGACACAGTATAGTCCAAGTAATAGGCACGGCACGGCGTGATAGAGTGGTTTCAGACACCTAAGTGACATTCTTTTCACATATTTGGGGTACCAAACTATACATTGGGGCCATAAAGGCAAGTGCTGTTCACACTATTGTCTTGCTTAGGCTGGTTGGTGGCTTAAAATTGCCCCCTATGTATTTACTCGCCTATCTTATTCCCTCGGATTAACACTGGCCTGATCTACTTTTATAGAGTAACACAATCGGTTTCGTACAAACTGTTTTTGGTTTATTCACTATGTGCAGACGTTTAACTGATAAACGAAAGTTAACCGGCACAACACTTTCGGATACCACACACATACACAAAGGAATGCCACTGACGTACAAATATCCCCTCCAGCAAAACAATCACTCCTAAAACTTGATGGAAAACGCAAAGAGACGGTACGTATGCTCTCATGAAATTTCAGTTCTTATTCACACAAACAAGGAGTGATGATTTCGAAAAAAATAATCATCCTTGCGGTCACAGTGTTTCTGTAGGGATTTGAACTCGTTCAGCGGTTCTCTAAGAAGAGACACATAAGCCGACCGTAAGAACAACCAAGTAAAGAGCAAGCTAGTGACTTTCACTGATTGCAGTGTAATATCTTACCGTTTAAAACAGCTGTGTTTTACCAGGAAAAGGACTCACTTAGAAACCATCCACGCCGAGCAGCTATATATACATTATATATATGTATACATATATACATATACATTATATATACATTATCCTTCAGAATATCCAGGATATGAAGCGCACCAAACGCACGGCAGGACCGTATGACACAGCTCTAATCAGTTCACGCATCGGAGTACCCGAATGCAACACTGAGTATCCCGGGCACCGTTATGACTTGTGAGTCGTCAATGACACAGCGGGGACCGATATCACGCTCACTAAGGCCTTACAGTCGGTCGGAATCAGGAAGCGATAAAGTATAGTGTGCAAATCAGATGGAAAAGTGAATCAGTAGGGTGACGAACCAACCGGGATAATAAGTCTGGGGAAAACTGCCACAAAAGCTTGTTATTCATTGCCCTAAAAAGCGCATAAAAGCGTCACCGTTCAATCACAACTTAGCGATGAAGCTCCCTCAAGAGTCGGAGTTCTGTTTCTCTGCAATGGACTCTGTATTGGGGAAAGATGACTGTATATGTGGATCAGAAGTTTAATTTTGATGAACTTTTTGACATGTGAGATATCGGCGAGATCCTTGAAAATTCTAGGTGTGTGCATCGTAACAATGGTTACCATAGGTTAATAAAATTGTGAGGAATCTTCATAAAAACTTGCTTTACAATAGTGATTAATGTAAGACTTCCCAGCTATCCGTATTGATCTTTGGAGGAGCACGATGTAGTGATAGCCGTGATAGTTGAGAAGTATACGAGGCACCTGGCAAGTATCAGCTCTTGTCTTGGTAACTTCTTGAAAACAATCGGTTGTTTCGCTGAGGAATTTGCGAAACGAGAGAGTATCCCAGAAGGTACAATAGGGTCTATAGTTGACTTCGGTCTTGTTACTCAGTTCCGTTTAGGACGGATCAGTTCAAGATATTGCTTCACGTGCATTGTATCTTTATCATAAAGAATACACAACTCATATATATATATATATATATATATATATATATATAGCATAATCAACTCCCTGATGTCTAGTAACAAACAGAACTTAACCAATCAGCTACGAGCGACTGATCAGCATTGTGATCAACTCGCAATTCGACAGGGTTTTATGCTGAAAGTTCAGAACGTGCCTCTCTTTGACATTTTACATTTTAGTGAAAGTTTCTGTTTTTTGAGATACATATAGATTATTGGAATAAAACAGACAAAGCCTATTGTAATGAATAAACGGAAACAGCCTATACATGTATGAGCCATTCAGATCCACGTGATTTTCTCAAGAACTCTAAAGAAAATAAGGCTTGACTTTTAGTTAAACAGCGCACAAAAAGACCAGGTTTTCAGATGATTTGTGAAGCTGTTCGAACGAACGCGGTGGCTGAAAGTTTTGAAATCGGAAACCTCTGTGAGAAAGCAAGATAAACATTCAGTAGACACGCACTATCTGGTCAATGTAGTGCTGTCTATTATGACTGCCATATATTTTCAGAGCGTTACTGGGGCAATGCCAAAGCGCCTGTGGTTGCCGGGAGCATTTTTTTCAACCTAGATTTGTGTCACTTTTTCAGATTGCTAATTAAACGAAAAGATTTCATTTGATTCTAACGCTTGAACGAGTCGCATTGCCGCGTTGCAGTCGAAAACCCTGGCGGGGCATTTTGGCCAGTTTTCTTAAAGCGAGTCATCTGCTTGTTTTCTGCCAGACGTATGTGATGCACCGAAACCAACGAACATCAAAGAGTATTTTTACCCAAGCCTAGCCTCTCTCCTTAGTATTTTTGCTAGCCTAACGAGAAGGAAAGACGAAATGAGTACTCAACGAAAATTACCCATACTTTGTTCAGTCAGTCAGTCGGTAATTCTTCTTGATATCAGCATGAATACGTGATGAGTGAACGCGTATGAATTAATCCGGACGTCTGAGAGATTAACATAAGCTACCTTCCTTTTTGGTATGGCTGGATAACATTGTTCAGCGGTATGATCGTTTGCTCTTACATCACACAGGTAACGACGATCATGCCTTACAAGTGTGAACCGTTTTGTATCTCGTTTCGTTCAACTGTCCGATTGACGACCTCTTGCCTTTTGTGTAAATAGCCAACACTTGTCGGTCCATAGTGAACACGGAAACTGGTCGCTATATTTTCGATCAATACGCTAGCAGGTTACCAAGGCAATCTTCAGCTCATTGATGGGTGGAACATGGTACGGAACATTTTACCAGCCCAGCATCTCTCTCAAATCATGAGTATGCCAACCACAATTATGCAAAGTGGAAAAAAATTTGCGGGCACATCAGTTTACAAAATACCTGTGATTTTGGGTGTACAGTTGAAGGATGGAAGGAGTTTTGAAAGTTGAAATTTGTTGCTCAACTTATTGAGCTGTCAAGAAATTTCAAGTCTGTACATTTCTCCCTGGATTTCCTTCATAAACTGGCCTCATCTGGTCAATAACATTAATCGTCGAGCCTGCAAAATCATTTACTCAGGCAGAATCGTGTGACCTACCTTCCACACCTGAAAATGCAGTGGTTTGATTGCGCTTCACAAGTCTTGATTCACTTCTCGGCTGAGATATTTTCTTATCCGTTAAAATGCAGTTATCCATAGGGATTTCAGCTGTCAGTGGAGCCAGTTTATGCCGAAAATCCGGGAAGCACTTTGCAGCTGTTTTCACTCCTTGTTGAGAATCATCGGAAGTGCGCATCTCATGAAGTTCAGTGAGGTCCGAACAGGCGGCCTTCCGGCCAGGGTTTGAACACTTAGCCGTTTGGACACGAGCGGCTACGCAACCCTGTGTTTAGCTGTTACTTAAACGAGACAGCACCACTCATCATTCGATAATGAAAATCACACCAGGTGGTAACGTATCGGCTGACTCCTTGGGTGACGGCTTCTCAAGAGGAAGTTTCACGTATTTTGTAAAATTATTCTTCCTCTAAGTTATTTATTGGTTGATGTTCGCCGGGAGATTCAACCAGTTTCACTGACAGGCTGAAATTCCCATTGAAAATCAACACTGATTGGAAGGTCGCGGGTTCGAACGTCTGAGTTTCGTGAGAGGTGTACTGCTGATGATTCTCAGCAGGGATGGGACTGCTTTACAGTGTTTATCCGCCTTTCAGCATAGATTGATTTCACTGATACGACGAAGTCTATATTGAAAATTACTAAATCTCGTCAACGCCGTTGAGGTATACTTAGATGATAGAAAAGGAACCCACGCGGTAGCCTTATTTAAAGTCAGCATAGGTTGGCTGGAAAGGTAGCGTTGTGGTGGCTTTCATAGGAGCAATCAGTGACCAGGTAAAATGATCTTTGGATCCCCGGAGGAAAGGATATTATACACAAAAAAATCAGCTAGGATTCACTTCCCCTCAAAATAAAATTTGACTACCTATGGGTGTATTTCGCGGATTGCTCAATAGGCTGACGGAAACTCGAGGACTGTGCCCATCTGATGATCCCCAAGGAGGGTGAGACCGATGGCGAATTGTCAGAGAGTTATCAGTGTTCCATCAAAGTTCAACCTAGTCTCATGTGTACATTAGTGATGAACGTCTCAAACTTTTTATGGCGTACTCTGAGTGACGTTTATGAGATGGTAATGAGTTGAGTCGAGTAATAAAGTCATGGTAATGAGCTATGACCATACTCTTGGATCTGTCTCTCGATAAGGCAATATCCTCTGATTGGCTGCTTAGCCTGCACATCAACTTTCCGGTTCTTCCCTTTTAGCAGATAAACCTTAATTTTGAAATCTGTTTCTGGCGAAAATGCTTTTGGTCAACAGTTCAATCAACAAAAATAATGGTGACTGTCGTTTACCTGAAGGGTTATCTTATTCATAAGCTGAACTGTGGTGAGTTGATCTGACATCCCTACTAAGTACAATGCTTAGCGTGGGTGGTGAACCAGAGGTACTGACTTGTGAAATTCAACATCCAGTTTTCTGGAGACTGCTAAAGGCTGCAGACACCGTCTGCGTTAAAATCTACCCAAAGTTAGTCTTGCTCCATTGCACAGCATAAGTCAAAATTGATCAATATTTTGTTGAGTTACCTGGCTGACTTTTCAGTAACACTCATGTTTCTGTTTTGTCTATTGTTTTGACATTTTTTTGCTGCAAGCGTTTCTCAATTCTCACCCCTGTTGCCCGATAAACCGTTGCTAGTCTAAATTTGCTGAGAGCAATGCAACCTGTGTGGACCCAGGGGATACATATAGTTGACCGGAAGACCTGAATCCAGACATCATTTCCGTGATCAGTGAGATGGAGTTACATAATTTCTATCATAAGTGCCTTAGGCGACAGCCAATAGATGCAATGGAATTTGCAAACAAGAGGATCAACATTAATTACTGTGGGATGAGGTGAATTAAAGTTTGGGATTTGGTCCACACAATTTGGTAGGATTATCAAGTTTCTAACCCTCCATTTTTTGTCTATAGGAGGGAGATGAGCCATATTCCTAATTTCATCGGACGCTTGGCATAACTGTGCGTTCAGTCATAATGAAAAGACACAATTTACAGACATCAGTAGGTCGATTCTATTGGTTGATTTTCATCGTACAGATCTGAAGACGAACTTTCGACCCAAAATCACTGTCCTTAGTGTCACATGAACACTGTGTTGGGTTTGTGAGTTGTGACCGAACCGTTTCGGTCGGTGTGGTGTATTTAAATTTCACTGACAACAAGTGGAAAGCTGACATAGTTTCAAAAGCTTTTGCGAAACACCCATAACCCAGTAATCCGACCTGTCATAATGGTGATTCCGATTCCGATAAATTCTGAGAAGAATGTTATAAACTTTTGGCCAAAGTTAACTTGGATACTGAAAGTGGAAATGTGCATGAAGGGCGTTTACTCATTTTTGTATGGACATATATATATATGGTTGTCTAATTTCACCTTCCTGAAAATCTCTTACGGCATTGACACGTCAGACAGGTTGTGTACTCTAATTAGGAGGCCTGGGGCATTGAAATGGTATTCTTTATGTACTTTCATGTTTTGCTTCAAGCCCGGACAGTGTGGCATTTCGCATGGTGCTGTCCAGCTAAACTCTTCAATTTGAGTTCATTGTAAAGCACGTTATTCAATAGCCGCGGTATAGAGTGAACTGCGTCACCGAGCATGGAGACCACATTGCATAATTCTTGCACAGTGGTATGACCTAAGTCTAGATCTCAAGTAAAACTGGCCAGCTGAGCTAGTGAAATGAGTTGACGGATTTTGAGTGTCCCAGTCGAACAGCCAAATTCGCGAATTCTGTCTATTCAAAGTCGGTTTCTGCTGCTTTTTGTGAACAACCTTTCACTGAAACATGAGTAGCCACCCACTAACTACCAGTAGCAAATATATGGCTGGCACACTCAACATATTTTTGCACACCTTTTCCAATTCTGCTTCTGAAACTTACTGACTGGATATTTTGAGAAGATATATGCCTTATCGGTAAACTGTAGTTCCCAGTCACCTGGGTTGGAATGAATGACTGAAGAGTATGACAAGCGTTATGTGGTGTGGCCAAAGAAGTTATAAACTTGGATCAAAACCAGATGGATCACGAACCGTGTTAGGTCTTGAAAAATGGAAAGTGGTGAAATACACATCAGGAAAGATATGGCAATGGTTGAAGCAAGTTCCAAACCTCCTGTCGTCTGAAATGAGCAATGCGCCTGGCCTCTCAGGGCATAGTTCCGCGCTGGGCTTCTTTCCAGAGGACACCACTTCAGGGAACAAACCACTTTTGTTTGATCCGATATAGTGGTCTCCTGAGAATAGTGCAATGTATAAATGTTTTTAAAAAGACAAAGCATTGAAAGAAACTACATTTGGCAAATTTTTCTAAGTAGTCTCTCCAGGTTTATTAAGTGATTTTTCATTCTCAAGAATGTTTACAACACACTTATTTCGCCTTTAGCCTTTTCTTAGAGGGAAGTGATAACTGAAGCATCTCAAAAGGAACCAACCATGAGTGATCTCACCTACAGCGTAGTCTCAAAAGAAGCATACTTACATATATCATTCTCTCAAACAGTGGACAATATAAAAAGTGAATTAAGTTGTAGGACTTTTAGGTATGAGTAAAAGTACGCTTTTATCCCGCTGAAATTTTTTTGCAGATTGCGTCAATCTCATTAAATAAAGTTGTTCGGAAATCGGTATTAGCGGCGTTCTATCATACAAACAGAGCTTCTCTTTTAAATGAAACAAGCACTTAGTTCAGAGGATGATAAACATCAAAATTGTGTACGATTGGCTTCTTTTGCCGGTTACGTAAATGAGTTAGCGGCCATAGAAGGAATGTCAAGCCTCTCACCCAGACAGGAAGTGGTTGGATAAAAATCTTGATTCTACCTACTTTTCAATGATTAATTGTTTCCGACCAGCCATGATAAAAGCAATGACCAATAGTTGCGTCTTCGGCATGGTCCACTTTGCCATAAACAATGTCAGAGCACCAAATGCTATGCACAGATCTAGTTTGGCCATTATGAATTCAGAACGAGGTAGTTTAGATTGAGAGATATGAAGGACGATGGAATGCTTTTGTGTGACTGATAACACCCACAGGTCGGGTTGTTCATGGCTGAACTTCATCGTCAGTCCTACGTCTACTTAATTAAGAGAAATGTGATTAACTGGTTCTCTCTATAGTGTACACGAATAAACACCACGCCCCATCAACGTAATGAATTCTATTGGAAACCCATTTGGATGTAGGCTGTGCCATGAGGATTTATACCAGACTTACAAAGAAATGAACATTGTGCAAGAAATGCATCACAACTCCAATTCTAGTAAGAAAGTAGGTAGGGGGGTTGCGGCAGAGCATACCACTAGCAAGGTTACTGAAAACGCTTCGACAGTCCATCGTCGATTTTGCTCCTTTAGGGCTCATCGTTTAAGCGTAGTTCCACAGGTTCCATCAACTGTTCTACCTAAACACCTAATTACGGTGTGTTGTGACAAGACAACATACTATGATATTTTGAATACCATACGAAATTAGGCATAAGGGGTCATTTATGTAGCACATTCAGCTGGAGAATACATTTGACGAAAGATTCACCTCGGCCTCTCCTTAATACTCAAGCAGTTTGAAACTGAGCCTATTTTGTCACTTGTAAACCGGGGTCTCACGAAGGTGGGAATTAGAAACAGCTTCTCAGTCAAGGGTGATTTTTAGTAACATTGTTTTGTTTCAGTTACACTAGCTGGAGAAAATCTGTTCCACAGCCGTAGGATCTCGCCTCGGAGGACTCTCTGCAAATCACTCTTAGAAGAAGTCCGTATAAAGTTGTGATGAAATCTCTCAATTGTCTTTCGTGAATGCGTGAGGATGGGAGCTTTTAAATTCTTACCGACCAGTGCGCCACACCCGAGTTTGTGACTGCAATGTGATCCCAAAATCCAATTAAATGGCTTCGGTGAATGTAGTGGATCAGTCGTTCACAGACAGCTAAATATTTCTGCAGCATCACGGAATAGAAGACAAACCACTCGTCTTTTCAAGTATAGCTGTTTCGGGTTTTGCCAGTTTACGGCTTATCTTAAGCCATGAAGCCAATGTGTCCTGAAAAGTCTGGAGGTCAGTTCATCCACGCTGAATATCAATATAAGTGCGCATGGTGAAACATTCTGCTTGGTCTTGAAACCATCAAATGTGAGCATGCCCAGTGGTTGCTTCTGAGACACTATTTTGCAGCAGTTTGACCTCTATGCCCTTTCTCGGACGAATATCGGGTCACTGGGGTCTATCAACGACAGGAGACCTATGATCATCGTAAAGAGCAGCCCATGACACTTGCTCGTGATTGGTGACAGATTGGATGTCCTAATCGAACTCCTATTGGTCGCGGAAAACACCAACGTCATTACGCTACGTTCATGGAACTCCGTAGTCGCCAATTAGAGACGACCAAAAACCGACAAACTGATCTTATTTGGGAACCGGCTCCAAAAAATGTACATCGAGGAGAGTATTCACGTGACTCGTTTGCAGCCGCCAGGCGCTGTCGGTCACCACCCGTCCGTACGGATGCACGTACTCACTTTCGGGGTCCTCGACAAGTAGTATCTCCTGTCTCGTGCTGTGACTGTCCATTGGAATATCAGGTGACGCCTCATCTTTTGTAACAGCAAGAAATACCGGTTCACGACCCACACAGTTCCTTTTCCTATACGCCCCTATTTGCTCAAAAGCAGATGGTTTAGTACTTTTCGCCAATTTATGTATCCATCCGGCTTCTCTATAAGGTACCCGATGCAAAATGTTGACAAACCACAGAGGTCATATCTGTCTTTTAGGTGGGTGGTACTTCAAAGAGTTCAAATTCCGGGGAATATTCTAGAAGAGCCTTGGAAAGACGCATTTGTGTCCATCCAAGTAATGAGTACACAAATGTTTACTAATTTCAATGATCACCCAGGGAGTGAAACCGTTTTTTCACTGGTATCTTGGCGGTCTATTTATAATAAATCATTAGTGTCTGTAACGTACTCTGTATTAATAAATATGTTTATCATTCACCATTTAAATATTCACCACGATGATTATGTCCAATCTGGTATTGTACAAAACTGAAAAACAATCCCGCAGGAAGAATCTCACTAGAAATAAAGAAGCTGTGGGTCATATTGACAAACGTGCTCCGAACCCTCCAACTCTACAACGAAGTTTGAGTGACGAGAGGGAGAAATAGCACTGCTTTCCGCGTGTGGTCTTCGGGTAAATTATTACAAAATATATGGACGCAATAATTAAGAAGGCAGTCTAAAAATAGAGGAAATAAAAGTCCGCTGTTCGACATAAAGTTGTTTCAAAATCATTAGGCATAAGTCGGAGGACAGAAGTCAGCTTGAACTATCATTTAGTAGATGAGATTGTCGTGGCTTCCATTTGTTACTTGCCAGTTGAACTCCAGTGTCACCAGAGATTAGGTGTGCACTACAGGAGTGACACCATCTCGGTAATACATAGCAGTCTAGATTGCGAAACTTCGAGTGATTTGCCTAGACTCTGTACACTACCCAAAAGGTTTCGGTAAGGATGACAGTATGTTTAGAATCGATCACGTAAACAGCAGTTGGACTGTAGCGGGGCCTTTGGCCTAACCAAACTTGGCAAACTTCATGGATTCCCATAAACAATCGCCATGTTGTACGGTCAACTTACGGTACATCTCAGGAGGATTCGAAAGAGTGACCTTAATAAATTGTCCATTGAGCACCTTCTCCGATGGTCACTCGTAGTTTGGTTACTGCGTCCTTCCTACAGATAGTCGTTAGGAGCCTCTACTAGCGTTAAGAAAATCCCAAGAAGCTTCTACCCGGTCTCTTGTTAAAGTTCATCTCTTTAAAAATTAGACGAGGAAACTGTCTAGAAAACAGTTTGCTTCTCCATCGTTTCATTTTCATGATGCTTAAATTCGGTTAATGTGTACTAACTTTCTAGGATGTTCTGTAATTGTGGCATTTGATATTTCATCCTGATCAAATCAGATATCTGCTTCTTCACTATGATTTGTCCAAACAACAACGTGTCACACAATGCCCGATGACCCCCAGTCTTACGAGGACAAATGCGCGGCATTCATAATGACTTCAGGTAATCGACCATCACTAAGAAGACCGGTTCTGTTCGACGTACTTGTGGGGCAATAAGCCTATGCGTCAGTGCAGCCTCAGTAAATGTGGATTTAGACACATCCTGGTCTTGGTAGACTAGCTCTAATTACAAACTGCACTGATGTTAACGGAAAACTCAACTCAGTTTCTTGTTTATGACATTCTTCAGCTGAATACGCTGCACAAAGAGACCGCCCCATATTTCAGTTGGCAAGATGATCAGCCATTGGCGTAGTTGAACACGAAATTATACGCAAGTGGTAAGATATACTTATCTGAAAATTGCATTGATTTTAACGAGAGATTCACTTGCAGATTACGTTGGATTGAGTCTCTAGTTGACACCAGTGCAGCTTGCAATTAAGTGTACGTTGCCATTGGCGTACAATTTGGTGCTCAAATGGAACACGGATCTGATGGAAATTAGGGGACTGCGCCCACGTAACGAGGACGAAATCCTTCATGAGCTGTCGAGGAGTTTTTTCTTCACAAAATTAGCAGTAATTTGTTGTATCCAGAAAACAAATGATGACGTCTCGAATATCCTATCAATTGAAACACGAGACGGCCCTCGTGCAGCGCAATAGGTTAGAGGACAACATAAACGGGAGATTCAGCTGAGACACCCCTTAAAGCCAGTATAATTTGCAAATGAGTGGAATTCGCCAAACTCACTTATTGTTCACCTATTGTGTTTTGTTATTCAAAGTTTGTCCAAAGTAAAAGAATTAACAATCACAATTCATACGTTTGACAATAGTCTACGGAGATGTGTATACGCCACCGAAAGTGGGCATTTTTTCGTTCGAATCTGATGTAAAATACAGTTGGTCAGCACCCTGTGTCTCAAGATTCTCATAGTTGTCGGGTTCAATTCATACCAGAAGTCGGATAGTATTCCAATTTATTGAGGGTTTGTGGATTCTCTTCACTTTCACCTGCACTATTATACTGAAAGCTTCACTTCCGAATGCCCATCCACTTGGGGGCAAATTTAACGTCATTAATATAACCTACTGTTTGAAATAGTCTTACAGTGAGTATTCCGAGAAAACTGCATCAGTACACAAACTTACTTCTTTGGTATCCACCATTTTGTTTACATCTTTTTCTATATCCAGAGTATAAGCAACTGGTTTTCACTGTACTCAAATAAGCTCTTTATTTCAACTGGGCTGTCACATCCTGTCTTCACTTCATACACATCTACTAAAGACTAAGGACATGACTTTTCACCGACCAGCGTACGAAAACACTGCCTTTGCCTCATTACTCTGTAGCCATACTATTCTACTATAGGTATTGTTTACGGTTGCGTCATGATACAGCTATCAAAATGTTTCTTTTTTACTCATTCTCCTAAGACATTTCAAAGAGGTTATCTATTTGTCAACAGAAAATCGTAGTCTATCTTTGCGGAACAGGGGCATGCGATTTTTCAAATTTTTCCACAGAATTGAGCTGGTCATAGCAAAATGATAAGCATACAACTGAGAGTTCTTGGAGTAGCTTAGCAGGAGACTGATATTTGCTGCCGATTCTGATTTAAAAAAGCATATAAACAAGTCTGCACCTCCCACATATATGGGCTTCGTCGTAGTGTGAAAGGGGGAAGTGATCATTCTACCCTGTGCTGCAATCAAAAGTCAGTACCACTTATTTGATCCGGATGACGGAGCTTGGAGCTTTAAGTTTTTGTTTCGCCTTCACTAGAAAGTTAGCAAATTTTGTGGTAATTACTAGAATCACTTTACTAGTTTATTCATCTCACTAGAGCTGATAGAAGACATCTGCCGTGATTCGTTAAGATTTATTTTCCACTGCTTAGTCGAAGAAATGGAATTTTGAGTCATGTAAAATGTTGTGTAGAAACAATGTTTAGCGAATACCGATTAGTAGGTCACCTGACCAATATCAGGATTAACCAATCTTTTGTTTCAACTTTTTACGTGCACTTAATTGGGGCTGGTCTGGCCTGATTAGCACTGCTTTGCTTAATGCGCCACGACATTCGTTGAGTTGATCGGGTCAATCTGATGACCCATATTTTACACACCAGGCTAAGGACGACGCACGTTTACGATTCAGCTTCTTACCTGGTGGTCGTCCTGACAATATCCAGGTTACATATCCCGAAATGCGCTCTGCTGCGCCTCCCGCCAATTACCCACTTGTCCGCAACTGGAGGATAGCCCGTAGGCAACATGAAAGGCAGGTAGGCCATACCGCCTAGGTTAACTATTGTGCAGAGCAGGTCATGTGTTTGTTGGAATCAGATGCGATTTGGCCGCAGTATAAAAACGCATTATTGAAAAAGTGAGCCTCCGTCTCACGTCGGCGTTCAAATGACCAACCCTGAATTAAAAAAGAAATCTTTTCTTGCCGGTTAAACAGATGAAGTTGTCGGTATGCTAGCACTACTGAGTAAACTGCTTTGGATGAATGTGAGTCGGCAGGGCTTCCATACAAAATTCCTCTTCTTTCTCCTGTTGCCTTGTTCAACACCGTTTATTTACTATGAACTGCACGTCCCAAGCCTATCACTGAAATGGGATGAATAAATGTTAGCATATTGTGGGGTATATTTTCCATCAGTTCCAGTAAGATTACTGTTCACATTCCCAAAATTACCTCAGTACTTTTCTCTCGTTTAGAGTTCAACACACTTATGGTCTCCATTGTAACGTTCTGTGATTTTGACATTATTCCTATGATAAAAAAATTGTGTGACCAGAATGTGTGCTCTGTTCGGGCATGAAGCAATAAAATTGCTCGATAGAGGAACCAAATATCTGAAAAAACAGGAAATCCACTGAAGGTTCACTCACCTACCAGTGGAGTTTGTTTGTACTTTTGGTGAGAACAGGTGGCAACCGTCATCGTGGATACACTTTCTTCAAATACATGCCTTAATGGGTTTGGACTTCCTATTCCGCTCGGACTACATTTCGATTGCCGGTGTCCACTATTTTCCCATTTCGACACAACGATGTCATTAAGATATTGCCTCGTTTTCTGCACGTGGTCCAGACATCAGGAACATCCACGTATTTGCTTTGCGCAACGTGTGTATCTATGAATCATGCTTCATTCCGCTGGACAGATAACATGTAATGATACTCTGTTCAGCCGTTCTTCCCACCCAACTAGTAACGGATATTCCCCCGTTTTTCTAGACAGTAGGAAAAAGCGCATCACAGGTTTTTTGGTCACAATAGTCTGTTTGACATTGGCTGGAAAGATACGTCCATCATCTGCAGAAACAACAAATGCAATAATTAATGTTGTTTTTAACTTTGTATATGCCTATATTAATGTGACAGTTTGCATCACCAAAGATGTACACTCAAACACCGGTACCCCAAGAACTGCAGTACCACTTTTTTGAGTTGGAATTTTTTTCAGCAGCAAAACGTGTCCAATAAAACTGTGGATTTCTGTGCAGTCATAGACAAAATGAATAAAAACATCTACCCACTAATATAAAGGAAATTATATGTGGGAATAACAATTACTATGGCTTCAGTATGTCAGGCACCTCAGATATGATCATAGAGACCAATTATTGCCGTGGTAACCGGTGGCACGGATTTATACAATGTTATCAGCTTTCCAATCAAATTTAAGTAACCGTGACGTATATAAACCTTAAAGATTTCTATTAGTTCAGTTTGATCAATAAAACGTTGCTCAGAGTAAAGGTTTTTTATTGGTTCCTCTCTTTAATCATCATCAGCTTACTAAAAGTTAAATTATACTTGGAATGGTGACCAGCGGTCAATAGTACGGTGATCTAAAGTCTTTTCATCTGGATCTAAATATTCCAGGAAGCTGTTTTACAGTTTAAAGATAAGATCTGCGAAAAGATATGTTTTTTTCAAATTAGCTAAATTCATTTTTCCGGATTCGGGGAGTCTCATTGTATTTTGTGTTCCATACAGTTAATTCCCGCTTTGGAAAGATAATGCAGTTTCAATTTTTTGGTTTCCACCAACGTAGGTTGGTAGTGAGTGAGTCGGCGAGCTGAACCACCTCCTCGTGGTGCCGACCGGGTAGCCTGTACGTCTGTCTGGGTGAGCTAAGAGTTCAGCAACTCCAGATAGCGCCAACCACCCCGTTTGGTTTCAATGTGCTGGTTTCTTTCGGCAATGTATACTACGAATCATCTGGCGCCTCCGCACCAGTTCCAACCAGTACACAGGAGAGACTCGTTGGGTTCATGTGTGAGGAATGTGGCAAGTGCTGCAAATCGAAAGCTGGCTTGGTAGCCCATCATCGAGTTCACGACAATGAAAGTGTTGGTACGAACACGGTTGCCCAATTGGCCTGCGCTGATTGTTCCCGCCTTTTTCCGACGAAGATTGGCCTGAGTCAACATCACCGGCACGCACACCCCACCCAGCATAATGCAGATAAGCTTGGCCGAGTGAAGTATTCCGGTGCCCGCTGCTCCCAGCAAGAGTCACAATCGCTCTTACGCCTGGCTAACAATTGATATCCATCTTGTGGCACGCAAACCGAGCTGTTCACGAGATTGGAGCAGTATTTTCCTGGTCGATCGGCTATCAGCATCAAAACCAGGTTACGGGTGCTTAACTGGCAAGCACAACAGGACGAATCATCATCTGGTGAACCTGAGCAAACTATCGGTCAGACGACGGCCTACTCATCAGAAGCCGATGACTACAGCGTCTGGTTTAAACAAACCGTGGATTGCACCGTGTCACTCTTGGAATCCCATGCTGACCGTTCGCTCGCTAGTGTTGACCTTCTGGCATTTGCCCGAGGGTTGCAGTCTGGCATCATGACACCGGAGCAAGTCCTGTCGCTTCTGGACCTCCACGCCTCCAGGACATTTCCACACAACTGGAAAACTGTTTCCCGACGTCGCCGCCAGTTAGCCCATCGGATCCCGGTCAGCCGAAAGCAGATCCGCCAAGCCAACTACGCCGCCATCCAGACTCTATACCACCAAAGACGGAAAGATGCAGCGTCTGCTGTACTCGATGGGTCATGGAAGGATTTATACAAAGGAAACTGCGGCCTACCTACGGAAGCCGAACAGTATTGGAAACAAGTGCTCTCAGCTCCAAAACACGCGGATAGCCGACCAAGTCGCATGGTAGTACCATCCGACTGGAGCTTGATCGAGCCAATTACAAGAGAGGAAGTTGGCCGTACGATCCGTTTAATAAGCAATTCGTCCCCAGGCCTGGACAAGCTAACGCCCAGGACGCTCCGCCGGTTCAATGCTAATGTGCTCGCTGGGTATTTCAACTTATTTTTGTTATCTGGGGGTTGTCCCCCACATCTGTGTAGAGCCCGTATTACGCTAGTTCCGAAGGTCCCACATCCAACTTCACCTGATCAACTGAGACCGATCTCCGTGTCATCCATTCTTATCCGTTGCTTCCATAAGGTGCTTGCTGATCGCTGGTGTCGTAGATTGCAACTGCCCTCTCTTCAGTTTGCATTTCTGCATCGAGACGGCTGTTTGGAAGCCACATCGCTGTTGCATGCCCTGCTTCGTCACTCTTCAGCGACTGCTTCTAACCTCAGCTTGGCGTTTGTCGATATCTCGAAAGCGTTCGATTCGGTTTCGCATGACACAATCGTCAGATCTGCCAAGGCGTTTGGAGCTCCGTCACCTCTAGTTCGATACATCGCACAGTCCTATGAGAATGCTGTAGCAGTTTTCCCCAGTTCCGAGGTTCACTGCCACAGAGGTGTGAGGCAAGGAGATCCACTCTCCCCATTATTATTCATTATGGCAATGGATGAGGTTCTTGGATTGTCGATGCCGCAACTGGGATACCAGTTCCATGACACCTTAGTAGATGGTTTTGCTTTCGCTGACGACTGGGTCGTGTGTGCAGAAAGTCAGGCACGCCTTAAAGAGAAGCTTGAAGCTGCTGCGGTCGAGTTGGGAAGAGCTGGCATGAAAATAAACGCCCGAAAGACTAAAGTGATGGTTATTTGTGGGGACAGGAAACATCGGGCAACAGCAGTCTCAGTCGAACCATTTCGCTTTGCCGAGGAACTAATCACTCCTCTGGGTCCGACAGACACTGTAACATATTTGGGCATTCCCTTTACCTCCAAGGGGAAAGGGGTCTTCAACCACCGACAGCACCTGCTCAAACTGCTCGAAGAAGTGACGCGTGCCCCGTTGAAGCCGCATCAAAGAATGGATATCACGAGGAACTACCTGATACCAAGGCTGACATATTCGCTCGTGCTCGGCCAAGTCCACAGGAACACACTAAAAAGATTGGACAACTACATCAGGCAATATATTCGTGGCTGGCTACGTCTACCGAAGGACACCCCGATCAGCTACATCCACGCCGGTAAACAACATGGGGGACTTGGTATCCCAAGTCTGAGTGCAACAATCCCGATGCAGCGGAAAACGCGTATGGAAAAGCTCCTCTCTACTCAGTGCCGAGTACTACGCAATGTGGTCAACGATTCCGCATTCGGCAAAATTGTTCGGGATCTCAGCCTTCCGATCCGAGTCCATGGAGCATGCGTAAACACCAAGGAGGAGCTGGTGGCTGCTTGGGGTGAAAGTCTGCACAACAGCGCTGACGGTCGCGGTTTACGAGAGTTGGTCACTTCGCCTCTCTCGAATCGATGGCTCGTATTCCCAGAACGAGTGTTTCCACGGATATTTATCCGGGGTATCCAGCTCCGATGCAACCTGCTTAGGACGAGAGTTAGAAGCGCTCGGCATGGTCATGGTGGCCAGACGATCTTATGTCGTGGAAACTGTGGCCAACCGGAGAGTTTGGTGCATATTTTGCAATCCTGCTGGATTACGCATGATGCCAGGTGTGCTCGTCATAATCGGGTTGCAAGGGAACTTGCAAAACGTCTCCGTCGACTGGGGTACACCGTCTTCGAGGAGTTGAGAACCCCTACTTCTACGTCGTTCATCAAACCTGACCTAATCGCTGTTCGAGATCGCCGTGCAACCGTAATAGACGTTAGCATAGTCTCGGATGGGCGTGGAGAGATAGTGTGGAATGAGAAGAAGCAGAAGTATGGTGCTGATGAACATTCCCTCGCCATAATCTCAGCCCTACATGCCATCGGTTGTGATATCGACTTTTTGGTTCACCAACCGGTGATCATCTCCTATCGAGGGATCTGCTTTCCTCAATCCGCTAAGGCTGTTATTGGACTGGGACTTCCTAAGGTCGCAGTCAGTGACTTGTGTTTGCTTGCCATTGTGGGCTCCCTGCGTACTTATGACACTTTTATGCGTGGCACATGGCGTTGAAGGTACATTTTTGCCATTTAATCTCACACCAGCCCCAGTATGACGGTCACTTTGTGCCTGATATGCGAGTCTTGACTGTGCTAGCGCACACTGCGCCTTGAAGAGCATTCACCATGTTTGTCCTTATGCTCTTCAAAAATAAATGATAATATAAGTGATAGGTAAGAAGAGGCTAGCCTTAAAACCCGAAAAATCCGATCACCTAAAAGTTAACCGTGAGCACCGGAGCGTTATTTCAATACAATCGAAATAGTTTTAAAGCCGAAACGTCCAGTGCTACTGCTGTGTGCAGCGATAGCAGGGGTGAGATAATAATTATTTAGTCTCTGCGTCGTCAGACCGTACCGCCCAAGTGTGTCAGACTACTGAATCACTTGCTCCAGGGAGGGTCTTTCAGGAGAACTCCAACAACCGCTGCCTCGTGGACCAGACCTTTGTGTCAAATATTCAAGATGGGGTACCTCAACCAAACTCTCTTGGTCTTTAATAAAGGCGCAAGAACGTCGTAGGAAAACCTTCTTGAAATCAGCCTGGTATCCGTCATATTTAAGATGCTCTCTTGTATTATTTTGTGCAGTTTTATTGATTATCGAAGAAGATAATTTCGTGAGAATCAAGCTGGTTTTTGCCCTGACAGAGGATGCATCGACTAATTCTTGGACAAAGTTATTCTTTCAAACTGTTCACGGTTGGTTTTCTTGATCTGAAACCTGCAAACCATTTCGAATTCCTTAGATAACTCTGCCGCACGTTTTGGTATGAGCTTCACATCTAAGTCTCAATTGGTCAATCGCCGATGACACCGCTATAAATGGCGCAATCGCGTAGTCTGTGGAGCTCGTGCATCAAAGCCTCCGTCTTCAATCCAACGCTACGCAGTCTCCAAACTAGCTGAACGTGTTATCACCTACAAGATGTGACTGTATCTTCCACGATCTCTCACTTTCTGGTGATCGAACCAACGTATCAATGTTACATGGTTTACAGGTGAGAAACTGAATTGGAGTGGGATTTCAGAGCTCTCTCTGATATTGAATGATGGCGCAAAATAGGAGCTCACGGCGTCGGTAATTTAAATCTGCGATTAAGTGATAATCCGGGTCGATTGTATGGGTAAGTGCAATCGCATATTTCCCGGTGAGCAATAAATAGGGCACTTCGAGAAGTCCTTTCACCACTGGGACACTGCACTCGAAAACTAAGGGCATTGTCCCCAAAGGATATCTTTGTATAAAAGCGGGTGGTGTGGCTCGTGACTCAACCAATGTGTTTTAATGAAGGTTCCTCCTCAAATGTATGGCCGCACCTTTTTAACTAGTGTGAGCTGCTATGCCACCTCACCTAACCAAGTACGAAACTGATTAATGCTCAAAAATTGTTGTTCTATACACCAGACAAACTGGTGTATGCAAATCTGAACTACCCTGTGCTCAAAAATTTCAATTATTCAGTGCGACCTTTAACCTTCAAATTGACGTGTGATTTGTATAGGATATCAGCACCTAAACAAGAACTCAGCGGTACTAACAGCGGGTACCAACTTACTCTAGTAAAACACAAGGATGGAATGTGCTTTGTGTCGTGTAAGCAAGTTAACAATTAAGAAAAGTTATAAGTTATTGATCTTTTAACCGCATTCCAAGGGTTCAAAGCTGAAAATTCGTTGATTAGAAATTACTCTGTATCACTTGACTCGTTAAGCCAAAGCAATTCAAACAAACAAAAGCAGCCGCTTAGTTATAAACCAATTTACATAAATATGTATGCATATATCAAAAGAAAAGGGAATATCAGAATGATTTTAAGTTCTTCAGAAAAACTTAAATTGGAATTTGGGTTTCAACTAAATCCCTGCAGACGGTAATCATGCTTTTTGCATTTGTGGTAGCATGCAGTACATTTAAACTTCAGAAGCTAATTACATCATGGCACAAGATATGACATTTTATAGTTAGTCTAATTTACTGTCTGTATTCGCTTCGCTTTTAGTCTAAATATCACTCTTTTATTGCTGGTTATATCCAGTAAAGGATGAGCGAGAGCGGCCAGAAACGCGAACTTTTACACCATGAATATGGTTGGTAAACGCTGTGAAAACCTTTATGCCCAGGCAGCGAAAATTTAAATCTTATTTCTAGATTCGTTAAACAAAAGAGTAAACAAAAACTGGCGGCTGGTAAACGGCAGCAGATACTCATCAACGCAACAAGTAAGTCCTGGGTAAACGATTTTGTGATGGTTTAACTTGAGTTCTTCGGACACATCAGCTAGGTGAAAATATTAAGGAGTAAATGAGTAGTTTCCGCCATTTTTTATCAAGTAATGGATTGCTTTTAAGTCTGATATTTGTCTCTCTGCATTCTTTCGGAATAAGCACAGCCTTCAGTAAGGACCACGAATGTGTGAAAATTCTTTATTTTATGTATTCCAAAGCGAAAGATCTCCTGACTCTTATGACAACCATGGTTGAATATAAACTTGCAAGTAGATGGCGGTTTTTCATGGTGACGATGACAGTTTTTTCGACATTTCTTTTGATAAGTCTGAGGGAAATCCAACAACCACGCCGTGTAGTGAGCGGGAGGTAAGTCAAATGAGTACCAGAAGTTTGGTGGGACCCACTTGTGGATTGCAATAGCTTCCTTGTAATGTCCGCTGTCTATGTGATCAAACCCACCGTTTTCGGCTGTAACAGGATTGTTACCACACTTTTTTTTAACCAGTATCCCCAGGTAACCGTAGAGATAGAATCAGCGCGTGATTTTATATCTGGGATTTGGATGAGCCACGAACCTAGAGATCACCCATTGTTAGAGAAGATAGGACGGTTTTTGGCAGCACTGAGCCGATGTTCACGGAAAAATTTCACTCCTGTTCACAGTTTCCATTTTCACGCGTCGGTCAACTTCAGAAGTTACCACGAATATTGAAGCGACACTCAATGAGTATTGTTTGGAACCACTGTGATGCCTTTGCCTAGAACTTCTAAAGCCCTATTTGCAGCAATTCTGACGAATAGTGGTGACTTTACACGGTATCTGAACAAAGCAACCCCGTTTGCTTCTTATACGTGGCCACTCTTTTCTGCTAATTGTTCGTCCAGTGTACGGTTAATCCGGGTGGTTACAGTGATTAAAAACTAGTCGAGTGATTGACTGCCTGACAGGTGTCACGTCATCTTAGTGGCAAAACATTTCCAAGGGAGTTATGAGTGAGCGTCCTCAGATCTCTAAGTTCCAAAACAATCAGTCGAGTGATAGTAGCACGAAACAAGAGATTTGAGACAGTTTTACGTAATACCAATTTAATTTGCAAACGATCATCTTTGGCCACTTGGGCACAGTTCAGCATTCAGTTAGAATACAAGACTGATGAAAAATCTGGAACAACATCAATCTGATGGGCCTCTAGAACGGCTGACCCAGCCGTGAGCTTGAGAAGGTATTCAGCAAACTTATCAATTGTGTCTTCCTTTAGGAAAGTGTTTCTTGATGGATTGTGACTGCCGGTAGTCATTGGAAGGTATATGTGTTCCTGTCATGTTTTTACCAAATTGAACAATGCTGTCAAAATGAGAATACTGACCTTGTAGCAATATCAGGTATCCAGATGTTCGATGTTATTCTTGATGAGAGTGGAAATAGGAATCAGGCCTTTTGGTCCCACTAAAAATTTAACATCAAATTCAGGAGGGCTGTTTCCTAGGAATGACTGAGCTATCTGGTCATTTCATTTCATCATCCAGAAGGGAAGGCAGAATCAATCTGTAGAAGCCCATTTTTATACGCAACTGTGCGGAAAACACGGCGTTTACTGTGTCTCTCGGAGCAATCTACAATCACTTGTGTGCCGTAAAAACTATTTCCATGAAAATTAGAAACTCATTGTACTCCTACATATTGGAGGAAGAGGTACTCGATTAAGTACAAAGTAACTTAATGGCGGAAGGGATGAAATTTGTCGTTACTACAGCCCAATCACCTTTTTTCACAGAAAATGACTTCCTAGAGAGTTAGGTGGTATAAAGATACACACACTGTTTTTAAAAAGGTGACATGCTGGTTCTCAAACCAAACACGAGGACGCTGCGCTCTGTCATTGTAATTTGACGAGCTCTGATTTGCTTTGCTGCCAGGATCCATCGTTTCTGATTTGAAATGATTGATGCTGCTGAAATTTTATGAATTTCAGCAACCTGATCGGTTATGAGGTGAGTCGAAAATTGCCGTCCATTTGTCCACAACATCAAACCAACTCTTCTCTTGATTGGGCATTTACAATATGCATCCGAAAGACATAATTTGATTGTCTTTGAGTGGTGACCACCACAGAATTCAAAGTTAAATGGAGGAAAAGAAAGCATAAAACTAAGCTCACCAGATGAAGTCCCAAGAATGACAGCACTGATAGCGGAATGATCGAAAATTTAATCAGTACTGTGATTAATGGTAAATCAAGAACATTGAGTTTCTAGCCCAAAATGAGACTTGCTTTAGACTGGCTAGGCTTCTGGGCCAAATCCAATAAACAGAAGCGAAGTTGTTCGCAACTGCTCAGCTGTAGCCAAAACAATGCAGTTTTACTGAAATATGGTGGCAGTAATAATGCAAAGGGAAGAATGAGTATGTCTGCTGCAGGAGTCAGACTTGACTGTTTTTGGAATAGAGGAAAAGAGCTCATTAGTGAGGATGACAATATAACCAGTGCCCGGACTTGGGAGAACACTTTGATACTGACTACTGAAAAAAGTTATATTTGGAACATGAAAAGAACGCTAATTCATGGGAACAAATGCTTCCTTATGAGGACAATGAACAGACGAATTGAGGTCATCCTTGTTCATCAGCCTTAGAGGAAAAAGGAAATCCAAAACTAAAAAACCCTGAAGTTACCAATGTCTCGCAGAAGAAACCAAACGACGTTCAATTTCAGAGTGTAGACTAAATGGACCAGAACTGTGGAGGTACCTTGTAGGGTCAACACTTTCGGGAACCAAACAAGCCGAAATAGTGGGGACGTCACATCAAGGAGACGTGTGAATTAGTCGAATATGCTCGTGAATTTAGATAGCAAGTTGGGAAGACTGGAAGGAGATACTCAGCCAATCAAGCGATGGTAAGGTAGATCCGGACACAAAATAGATCAAAAATGGCCCAAGCAGACTTCGCGCAAGGTGATTCGTGACAGCCGGTAAGTTGAGGGCTTCAAGCAATCTTTGCAAACTAAAGAACGGCAAAGACTAAGACAAGGACCACCCACCCAATTGTTCACTGATGATGTCTCCTCAAAAGTTGGCGAAATATTACCAGTCGACTGCCAAATTCAGCTAACAGATCAGTAAGCACCTGATCAAATACCGGCAAAATGCTCAACTGAAGCTAAGTTATGGATGTAGTCAACCTATTCTTCAGTAAGTTGATATGAACAGTACAGCGTGAATATCACCGGTATTTCTAAAGTAGTGTGATTCAAACTACTGCACCGCTGTAAATGCAAATTATTTGTCTCTTGACGGCTTCTGCCTCCGTCGGCTGAATGACTTAAAAGTGGTGAAACAATTTAATAGACCAATCAAAGTAGTATATGGTATATGATGAAACGCTCTTCTCTCCCGTGTTTGTTGTAAAGAGAACTTTCAGTACAACCGTAGTAACTCCCGAAACCACTCATGCATCGAAGACATTTGACGAAGGCCACAAATAAGTGAATGCAGGAAGAATCAGGACTCTGATGGTTCATTCTACAACAGACTCGAATATTTTCATGTCTGGTGTTGTCCTAATGAATGGATCACGTGATTTGCAAACACCGAATTCGGACTGAATAAAATACTATATTCTTTTATGCTGTTTAAACTTTGGTCAATATTATCGGAAACGTTGCAAGCTATTTTCGCTGCTTCTTTGTTCCGTCCAACTCAAGCAAATCGTTCATCGCTCTTGCTTTGTGCATGGCTGTTTCATTCTTTCCCAAAAGTAGTCTGCGGTTGGATCACTTTGAGTCCACGAGTGAACAATGAATTTGACACCCAGACACCACCCAAGTTGATTTGCAACCGAGTAAACTTCAATAATAAGTGTGCAGGACAAAGTGAGACTGTTGTTGAAGAATACTTCGAGTTAAGTGTGTGGTCTTGTAACTCACCAAGGTATTGTTCTGTACTCGGAACGAAATGCAAAGCAAAGTGTTGGAGATTTGTTACAGTGTGAGACAAAGCAAAACATTTTTGAGGGTGAAATGTGGGACAATACGAATATATGAATTGACAATCTTTCTGACTCAAATAATAAAGCAGGTCCGAATGCCGACTACCGAATCAAAGACCTCGTCAGTTTGTAAATTTTCCTAAAATGCTAGGCTATCAAATATGACCATGGACTGAGTGATTTGCGAATTTTCAAGCGTCCTTTTCCTGACTGGAATCTAGGTGTATTCATTTATTTTTGTTTCTGAGGAGCTCGACAAACGATTGGTATTTGGTAGATGGATGCATAATCGAATAATATTAAACAAGCTCCTCTGGCGTTTTAGACGAGGATGGAGAAAACCCAATGGAATGAAAACCCAAGGAATATGTATTTTCAGCTCAGGTTATCACCACCCACCTAAACTGGAGAAGACTATTAGCTTGTCATAGAAATATGTGCAAGGCAGTTTTGTACCCCGGGCAACGTAAAGTACTGTTTTTTACTTTAAAAATCCGGCTAGTTTTGAAAAAGACGTGCAAAAGATTATCCCGGAATTGAGACCCAAATAGACATTCTGGATAGGTGGGCTAACTCCTTTCTGATATTACCACACAGAAACACCTTCGGATCCACTTTAATTCTGTTACTTCAGAACGCGGTTATCGTATTGCCATTTCTGACTCTGAAACCTCGCCGCAGCCGAAACCGAATGAATGGTGCTGTGATAAGCTAAATGCTGACAAGGCTTACTGCAGCCATCACAAATACAACAATGGATTAGCCGACGTTAGCCATATTTACTAAACCCAGCATTACCGTCGCTTCTATGCTTTCCAGCGAGAATGAAACATCTAGACCCTCATAAGTATCATAGTTTTCATAAACTGTTCACAGCAAGCAGAGTTTGATCAAATTTTGCTGTTACAATCTGACTGAACCTATAGCCAGTTTGCGAAAAAAGTAACGCCTTAAAGTAACTGGTCACTCACGGACCAGTCCACAAAAGCGTCGCTAATGACGGTTGATAATAAACTGGTGCTATAAATTGCAGAAAGGTTGCTTCGGTAATCACTGATCGTCTGTATCATGTATTTAATAATGATGTCTTCAGTGAAGGCGACCTCTTGTGAGCAACAGACCTACCGATAGACGCAAGTTCTCACCGTGGTATTGGGATTCCAAACATGAATTTTGCGAATCAATTCTTGTAAACATCCCACAGCGTTATCCGCTTCAAACCTTGCGGCGTTGGTTTCCAGAATGGCATCTATTAATCTTGGGCATACTGTCACGTCATTGGTATTTGTGTCAGGTTACCTGACCGGTAAATTTAATTAAAATGTACCTAGCCAACCAACTGGGTTATTAGTTGTCGTGACATTCTAGCGCAACCAGAGTGCCACGGACAACTACATTTTCCCTCAGCAATCCTTGCCCATTTAGGCGGCTATAAGCCAAGGATCTTCACATTGTGCGAAATCTACACGAGATATACTTGACAATATTTGCCTGGTTCTTCTCGAAAACAGTTCAATTTGGGTTCAAGTAGAACATAAGGTTGACGGAAACTCTGGGACTGCGCCTAATTGATGAGCCTCAAGAAGGACGAAATCGGTCCTGGGCCGTCGGAGATTTTCAGCAACCTTGTGAGTAGTTTTCTTTATGAAAATAGTTCTTCTCTTTATTTTTATGACTCTTCTTGTTCCGAAGGTTAATGTTCAAACTTAGCTTCTATCCCAGGGACGACTTGGTGTGAACTGTTCGGCACAAGTATCGAATGAAAAACTGTTTGCGAAACCAAAAACAGACAGGTTTTCAATGACGCAAACGTGCCACCGTTCTAAAATGGCGATTTCCTGGCCTCAGAAAAATTCTTAATTAAATGAGTTAACTAAATAGATTAAACAAATTAAACGAAACTTAAATTTTGTGCCATACAGAATAATAGAAGAAATAAGCAAGTTACGATGAAATTTCACGAACACAACTACGTTTCACTTCTCACCTGAACAGCTTTAAGCGGAACTATCATGACACTTTGTAACCATTAGCTAGCTATTAGGCTTCCGGATAGATTAGATTTGTCAAATTTTAAACCACCACCCTGCATTCCACAAGTTTTTACTTTGTTTGACGAATTCACTTGTTCGCGCCTTTGCATGCTGCTGTCTAGTTTTAGTAGAAAGCTTGGAGTTGACAACAGTGATTATGCCTTTTAAGCCGTGCTTTTCGTTCCCTTTAGTGGCTTGTTTTTGACGGAACTATTGGATTGAAGCACTCATAAATTTACCCCAAGATAAAACGGCGAGCTCTTGAAGTATATAAAAAAGGACCCAAAGCTGATCAAGCACGTGCTAAGTATGACAGTAGGCGACCCTAGATCCAAAGTAGCGCAACTTTCATCATAGAAGACGCATTTAAGTTTAGACTTAACTAATAAGTTTAGCAATGTTAGCAGTATGGAGAGTAGCGTGTCTGAAAATCATTTGCGTCGAACGCAACAGTCGTGCGAGGATGAACAAAAAGACCGAATAAAACAAATGGAGCAGATTTATCATAAATTGGCTAGAGACATTTGGCACAAACCAACCTAAGTCGTGGGGATATTTACGTTTTGGAAGAAACAACGGGCTGGATCAATGTGTAAACCGACGGTCTGAATGGCAATGATAACTATGGACCGGCATATTCAGTACGTTTTTAGAACCTACAAATCCATGCCATATTTCAAAATCCGGAGCTACAAACAACAATTAACAAAATACTGAAGGTAGCCACGCGTACCAGGGGATACGCAGGGCTCTGAAAAGCAAGTTTAGTCAAGTGGGATAGGTGCGGTACTTTCAAAGCTAGCAATCTAGCTGCTGGAGATAATTAATCAGATCTTTGGGACTAGAAAAGTTAGATTCTGCACAGACGGTGGTCTACCCTGAGTAGCATTAATTAACATGTTTAAAATGTACTAAAAACATCAGACTTTATGTCTACATTGGGTCTGCTTACGGTCTTTTTGTACGTTGATTTTACCCTGCTGCGTATAAGAGGATGAAGATGATCAGAACTAGGGAGCACCTCTGACAAGATTCAAAAATAAAAGAACATTGATGTTACTTCCGTTCATGGTGACACAGAAACTTGGGTAGCGTCGTATGTTCACCGCTGCGTTCGTGGTCTTTCCCTTATATCTGGTTGCGATGCCTCAATTTTTCCAACTCAGCCCGAGGACAAATTTTGTCGCGAGGCAAGTGACCCGTCCCCAGTGTTTTTTTTCAAAGCCCTCATAGAGGACAGAATTAGACTCGCTCCACTCTTTACCAGCTTATTTATCTTATTGTCGGTATAAATCATAAACCAACGCTACTGCGAAAATTGTCGGAAGACAAAGACAAGTTATCAGGAAAGATGCTTCTGTGTGTGGATTGCAGTTGGGCGAGTAGCCCGCTTTGTCGGTAAGCCGGTTCGTAAGATGAATCAGTTAAATTAATTTCCCCCATAGTCTAACAACCATGGTCCTTTGAATCGGTTGGTCCTTCCGTTTTTTGAATTTGTGCGCGGTATTTACTGTCTCCAGATTGAGGAGAAATTTTCGGTGAACCGTCTTGAATCTGGTCTACAGCTGACCAAGGTGGAAAAGCAGTCAGGATATTTTCTGCTTGCCAACCACACAAGTTGAGGTATACAGATGTGTGTGAATGTCTTTCTGTTCAAATTACTTCTGGCTAGCTTTTTTATCTGCACACAAGTCCGACCACCAGCCCTCGAGCGAATGGGCGATGATGCGAGCCCCGAATCTCATCACTAAGTGAACCATTTGGTAATTGTTGTGTTCCGACGCGCCTTGTGACCAGCGAGAAAAAAAATCAGTAGATGTTGAATGCTATCGTGAGTCAGGAGGTGCTACAGATCGCGGATGGCAACAGGTTTACGCGCGAAACGAGCAACACTTTGGTAAGCGATGATAGTGAGCACCAAACTCTTTGGCAATCAATAAGCATTCAAACTAGTAAAGTTTGGTTGGTTCCAATCCTGTAAACTCGCTAAAGCGAAACTAAGTCGTTGATGGTCTGACTATTTTGGTAGAAAGGGTTTATGCCGTTTATCGTTGAGATAAGAATAGTAATCTACAGATGCACAAGAAATGTGCTCACCTTGACTGCCCAATCTTAAATGTATAGAATAAAATCCCAAACGAAACAGTTCACTCAATGAAATCATCATTAAAAGCGAGTATATCAAAGACCATTTGGATCATTCAATATATAGCAGATGCTACCCACTCCTCCGGGAGCTACTTTTTAGATGTGTTAAAACAGACAGACTGTTTTAAACTGCTAAGCTTAGTGCATTTTTTGTACCAGATAGCTCATGCAAAGGGATGAGTTTGTCTAAGGGTTGTTTATAAGACGCACGCACAGATCGCGATCTGATTCAGTTATTAGGCGAAGTTGAAAGTGAATCGCTCTCCTTCAGATTAAGCGGTAAGTATCGGGGCCCGCATGTGTCATCTAATAAAGGAGTATCACCGTGCATATAGGCTTAAAATAATTCCCCTTCTTGTTTCTACAAGATCAAACGTATTAAAAGTGTGTTGTTAAACCACCTACTTTGAGTGAAGGCAAAGTTTTTCGGTCTCCACGCCGAATGGTTTTGGATTCGTGGATAACCCATTAGACACGTTTTTAGAAACCCCTTACTGAATCAGATATTGATTCAGTGTAGCAGTTGAGCTTAGAATTTTGAATTATTGCTGGATAAATTATCTGCAAGTAAGTTACTTCTCTAACTGGTCTGGATCAACAAATTGGCCGCAGAAAAGTGGGCAATACTCATGGAAAAATCAATCCAAACCTTCATTTGCAGGTTAGATTACGGCGGTTCAGTAAAGTACATGAGCAACAAGACTAATTTTATTCCATCTTACTTTGAGCAGATGCTGATATGGGAAAAAGCTTTTTCACTCAACTGGTGCTAAAAACCAGGCCTTTTGTTTTTGCATGAAAACCAAACTCTCTGGGGATATTATCAGTGAATGAAAACATGAAGTTTTAAGAAGGATCAGGAAAAGAAGGATCAGGAAAATGACAGAAACAAACGGCAGAACTCAACCAGTCTTCCAAATTCTTGTGAAATCATTCGACTCAGTGTGCATAATTCTGGGCCATAGAAGACTTGGTCGATAAAGGAATACCGAACTCTGCTAGTGTTACCCACTTAGGAACGTCTAAAAGTGACAACTAAGTAATCACGACAAAGCGTCTTTTACACTTTGGGTTGGTTTTCATGGCATGAGTACCTCTCTTGTAATGAAGTGAGATTTACCTTCCAAAAAAAGCAATAGAAATTTGCATGACTGTTAAACTGCTGATTTGAACACATGCTATGTTTCGGGGATAATGGCAAGTGGAACTGCACCAATGGCATTTTACATGGATACCTTTTTTGAAAGAGTAGGTCCAAGTCGCGTGGTATGGACGAAAAGGTTTTGCACCTGGGTGTTTGTCGTGCCAGCTGACGTCAATCAAAACCAAGAAGTGTTTTAGCACTGCAAGTATAAAACCGGAATCATTGTTTTGCTCGAGGAAAAACTACTAAGCCAATCTTAAGCTGAAAATTAGAGTCGAGTTTGATATTGACTTCTCCTTTGGGATCGGTCATTTTGACTGTCAATGTACTCAAACTAGACTAGCCACTGAACCTAGAAAATTGACCAAGATGTATGTGGTACATTTCCTTCGGTTAACTCCGATGTCAGTGTTGTGCTACAGTTAATGGTATTGGGAAGCATTGGATTACTGACGTCAGGTTATTCATTGCCACCCAAAGATAACGCAAGTGAACAGACTGTGGAAATTTCTTATTATCGGGGAAGTACAAAATTGGGCCATGGACTGCAGATGATCCAAACACTTGGATGATGAGGAAGCATTTGCAATGCCAAAATGCTCGTCAGAATAATGGGTTGCCACATGTCCGTGCGCTAAGCTTGTTCCCTACGATTAACACCGGAAGTATCATGTAAATCGAGTGCACATTGTTAGCTGTGGCACAAACTTCAACAGTGAAACCATTTATTGACCATTACATCCACATTTGGGGTCAGCCACATGTTCCGGGTCGAAGTGATCCACTACTCAACCTAACAGTTGATGTTGTAGCACTTCGGTGTTCCCAGGTATTCCGATTTCACGTGGGACTTCAGTAGGTGAAAGCACTGTCATGCTCACCATATTTGTCCAGAATTTCTCAGCTCCTTTGTAGCAGTGATGCACCTCGGAAAGTGGAATTTTCAGCTGATTAGCTGTTTCACTCTTTTATTCACATCACAAACGTGATTCGTATTGTACAATGCACACTGCAGGCACAAAGTGTCAAGCAAGCAG
This sequence comes from Opisthorchis viverrini, assembly GCF_000715545.1. Classification (NCBI taxonomy): domain Eukaryota; kingdom Metazoa; phylum Platyhelminthes; class Trematoda; order Opisthorchiida; family Opisthorchiidae; genus Opisthorchis; species Opisthorchis viverrini. The sequence goes on from NW_008751726.1 coordinate 1,026,899, forward strand.
ATCTCTGGTAGCACTTGATGCTCTAATCTGGCCGAAAAATACAACGTACACACATGCCTATATTTGTATCTTTTAAATCAGTCTTGCCGGTCAAGTATGATTTTATCATATTATTGGTAGCTAAGAATGCAAGTTTCCTGGGGTTCACCTAATAGTGTGGGTTATGCGGATTTAGGTCTTGGTGTTTCTCGTCATCATGACTTGAAAAGCCTCTGTGGACCCTTAGCTGGCTAACACTTAGCTTGTACCGTTCGGAAAAACAACGACAGTCATAACCTAAGTCATAGCCTAAGACTATCCTAAAGGCATCGTTTTATTACTTGCATGAGACTGACGCGTTCCCGCGACAGGCGAAAATGGGGAGGTATATGGTTGCACATAAAACGCTAGAGAGAGTAAAAATTTAAAGATGACTGAAGGTTGATAAAACAGATAGTTGACAAAAAATTCACTGACATTGAAGTAGCACCACAACTAGTGTGCTGGTTCACATTACGAAATTGGCGAATGTTGGCACTAACAAGGAAAACAGTCTGAATGAACAACAGGAGTGAATGAAACAAAACGATGATATCTTGGACATGGCAAACAGGAACAGCCAGGGACGGGAGAGGTTTGAACCCCACGCATATAATTCCGTCTTAATAATACGTCAAAAGAATTGTAGCAGCCATGTTAGAATACGGTATTTGTAGCCCATCCATACAGTTTGTATAGCAGCGAGAAGCTGGTAGTGTACTCTGGTACGTTGTAAGCGTCTTTTGCCGTCGAATAGCACCATCTAATCCATTCTACTAGCAAAGGATTCTATGAAACCGTTGCAAAGTAACTCTAAACATTTACAGTCTATTATTCTTTCCAAATCTTACATAGATAGCAAACAACCAACTTTAGCCATCGGGATCAGACCTCCCGACGACAACACCTGCCGGGTTTTTAGCTTATGGTGCTTTTTTGAGTCCTGTTTATTTCGTCTTTTTCTGTTGCATTTGTCCTTTGCTTCAGGCCAACGAACATCCCTGATCCTGTTGTAGCTTAATTTTGAGCAAGTGTTCAACAGCTTGTGTGCACTCCTGAAGTTACTTACTGAAGTAGTTCCCGCAATAATTCGAGTGAATCTCTTACTTGATATTATATCATATTCTTATTTGGCGTTGTTTATTATTATAGCCTCTATTTGAGGCACATCTGAAGTGATCAGTCAAAATAGACAGGGTTGAAATTGAACCTTTGTTGTTTTGGTTTCCCTATACTACTCTGTTCGTTCAGTCCTTTCTTTAAACCGATTTTCGTCCTTCTTAGCATACAGATAGCAAAACTTGGGTAGAACGCATTCACAGAGAAACAATCAAGAAATAAGCAGACAGAGGCCGTTAGCTGCAAGCAAGTCAAACTCCTCTAAGAGTCAGCACCCCTGAGGCAACAGAAGACCGTGGATGTGGAGCAAAAACAAGCACGATGATTCTGCCGCCAAGTGTTACCGTGATACTGTCCCGAACCGCAGTTTCGCAAATGAATTTCGGCAGCAGTCAAAAGAATAAGCACGTACATAGTGCGGTATCCCAATGAGCAACAGGAGTCAGAGACAGATCGGACACAAAATAGGACGATACCCAACGATAGGGAACTGCACACGACGAGCGTGTCAACGGTGGTGAGATCATCGTCCAGAGTTAAGCCAAGTTGTTGCTTGTCAGTCTGATTGGCTGCAATAAATAGCTGACCAGGCACAGAGTCTGTTTCCTACAAAATTACACGTCCCAGGGTTGAGAATTTTAAAGTAAAAGGGAGCTGGAATACTCAAGAAAAATAGGGCTGTATTAATAGGGTTTCCTTCCTCTCGTTCATGCTCACATCACATCTGGATACAGCCAGATTGCTCCATCAGCTAGGTTGTGATGACACAAACTTCCGAACAAATGGTCCTTCAAATCTTCTATATTGATTGTCTGCTTAACTGCCACCAAATTTCATGCGCCATAACTTTAACTCCGCTGTGAATAGTTTGCGCGACAGTCGGTTGGTGAATCCTGTAAGTCGGTTGAAAATCACACAGCTGAAGTGATCGAACTGAGCTTTTCATGAAGTAAACGCTACAGCAAAGAACAAACATCTCAGTGACTGATGAAACAGTGCAATAGGTAGGAAATAATGGAAAAACAAGTAATGTTTGACACAAAAAAGCTCTGAGAGTTTCGATGGATGGGAAGATTCATCCGATTTGATCAGAGGGGAATTAATTCAAAGCATGGAAAAAATGCTGTCTGCATGCAAGTTGTCTCTGAGGATGCCTGAGTGAACTGTGGACCAGTTGCAGATCCGGGAGCTGCAGATCTGTTCGTTGAGCCTGGCAATTTGTGCGCAAATGTTTCGTCCCCATTGTAGGGACATCATCCGTGCGCACATTGTCGTCTTTACATAAATATGTCTTCACTAAACGAATGGGTTTTCCGTTCAGACTCACTCCGACGTCAACAAAGCGCTCCGGGTGACCGTTCGCCATAAAGGTTCTCTCTCAAAAAACTCCCATTCTAGTTCAGCCTCGATGCATAGTCTCCAAGTTCTGTAGAACAACGTTTAGCGACCCGCCATTATCAGCTATTGGGGTGTAACTCCACACGTTCCGGCTGGATGTAGAAAATTGCAGAGACCAGTCAACACGCTCACAAATAAATATACCCAAAAATATACACTGCTATCCAGTTCACACGCAGATGTAATATGCGAATAATGACGACCGGAGTTAATGAGTTACATGAAAGACTGAAATTTGTCCGTATTTCCGTTCTAAGGAAATGTATTATACAGACGTAGATGCACGCAATATGCAGTACGAACGTAAAATTTAAATATCTGTAAGACATAAAATCCAAATTTTCGGGTTAAATCGAGTAGTTCTAAAATCTATTCCTTAATCACGGAGAATAGGCAAGTGCAGTGGAGCAACGCCAGGCGGTACGCTAGTCTAGAAATCCATAAAACTAACAGATGGTGTTCCACCAGCTCAGTTACCATGGCCGGTAACTCATGTGGAAACCTGCCGATAGAATCTGGGGAAATATGGCCTGAAATGCTGCTTACGTTAGTTAATTATGTCGAGCACTTGTTTGAGAGCTGTCGTGTTTTTTGTTTGCCTTATTTATATTTGAGTCACCCCTCAATAATAGGCATGGATATTTAGAAGGCTGAACCATTTTTAAACCGATCAATCCTTGGATCCGTTCGACGTCAAACGACTAACCAGCGAAGAGAAACGATGTGTGGTTAGAAACAGCTGATGTGACTAAGTACTGGCTTAACCAGTGCTTTTAAAAAAGGACAACGTAGCCAAATTTGTTAAATGTATATGACACGGAAGATTGCATGACCACGAAAAAGCTTTTTAAATGCTTGGTTGGCCTACTTGTTGCCGTAGGATGGTATTTCCTAAGCGTAGGCTTATTTTGGTGGGAAGCCACAGGGATCAAGGATTTTATTGTCCCAAGAATTGGCGTACAAACGGATAAGATAGTGTCTTTGAAGTTACTCTGTCTACCCAGTTTGTGGAACTTTCAAAAGGGAATATTTCTTATCAACTGATGAGATTTTGGTGGCATGTGCGATAGTTTATCATGAAATGACTGTCCGTGTGTGAGTTTTCGCATCCAAGAACGATCACTTCATATTTCCTGCCATTTCACTGAACCTTACTAATTGTTAGCTCAATAGGTCCTCTGAATCCGTCCAAAGTGATATCGCTCTTCAGTATGCTTACTGTTAATCGGGAGTTTGGGTAAGTAGTAATTCAATCACACTTAGAATGTGATGAGACTGCCAGTGCACTGCAAAAGACTTCTTACTTCCACAGATTGTGAACTGAGAGCAATATCAGTTTTAGTTAGACTTCACACACTGTCTTCCAACCTATGTGACATCACTAAGACACGGAATCCTCAAAAACGCAGGACAAATATCAGTCAGTCATAATTTGGAGTAATCTGGTCTCTCTAGAAGTGAACTCATCAAGTGTGCTGAGTTCATCACATCGTCCGAGTCCGTACTACCGTTTCTAAAAGGATGGCTGGAAACCACCCGTAGATCAACATTAGCCCAATTTTGGCTAAATGTCCAAAACATACATTCTCTGATCCACTGATGATAGCACATCTTGTTGTGGTTGAATAAACTATAAGGTTGAATAAGCTGGTGTTGTTAATCCACCTTCCTTCAATCCGTATACTGTCATAGCAGGGGTATATCAGTTTATGTTTTTTTGGGAGGGGGAGCAACATTCTGTAACGAGACGTGGATTGGGAACAATGTAGGAAAGATGGACGAGACGACCAGGATTGTGTGAGGATGGATGAGTTGTGGAAGCCAAGACAGTGAGACAAAGGCTAAAAAGTTGAAGCTGAACAGTCCTGAAACGACGTTTTGAAGAAAACTGATGTGAGCAGCCTTGCGAAAAATTTCCATTTGGATGTTGCTCCTTTTATGCATTAGCTAGAATTCACTTTGGAACACTATTTATGGTATCCGATGTTTATAGCGGACTTTATAAATTTAAACACGGTGTTGTTTATTGGTACCATCGTGATAAGGTTTTAATTAACTTCCACGTTTGATTCTATCGGCTTCAGTGGGACAGCAACTTAGCAGCGTCAAAGTTATCTCATAAGGTGGTTGTGTGAACCCCATCAGTGGCAGGAACATCAACGTTCGGTCGGTTTTGAGAAGCAGTCTACGACGTGTTAGGGGTGATATGTCATGCACTAAACAATATTAGTTGGGGCAACGCTAATTGCAAGTCATTTAAAACGGACAAATGTGGGCGGATTATTCTGCTGCTAAACACCCTTGGACAGCTATTAGGTTATTTTCACAATCCCATCATTTCAGAAGTAAGTTTGATATATGCGAAAACTGTGAGCGTCACACATGTTCGAATGTGATTCTAGCGAAGTTTGTAGTGTGCACGTTCAATTTCGGTTCATAATTTCCGCCCAGTATCCCGTCTGCTGTCTCACGTAGAAGTTTGGTTAACTAACGGTTAGACTATATCCGCGTGCTAAAACATGTATGCGAACGTGGAAAATCCCGAAATTGGGAACGAAACCGCATTCCTGTGGGTGTACCGGAGCCACTGGTATTCCGGCAACCAGAATGATGTGCTGCCACACACATTGGCTATACGTCATGGTTGCACATCCTGAATTCACAGATGATTCTTCGTTTCCAAGTTGATTAATTTACAAAGCACAGATACTCTGGGGCATCTCCTAAAATTTAGGTAGTAGCTGAACACCACCCAGCCACCTGTAAGTTGACATTTCCACTTTTATTGGGTTTGATTACCAGTTCGCCTATGTGCTACTCACACGATCTTACTGTCAAGTGATCTAAAACTGTCATAATTTCTGAGGATTCATAGCCAGTGATTTAGTCTATAACGGATATTTTATGCACTTTAAAAATCGAAGTTCTGGTGAAATTTCAGGATAAAATTGAGTTTAAATTGGCTCTAGTGTTTGAGTAAATAACTCGAACAGTCAAAGCTATAGAAATTGCTTTGGTAGTAGACATTAGCTAGCTTTTCGTTTAAGCATCAACGTGGAAAAATGCGAACGCAAGACCAAATGGTTTTAAAGATGTTCCAAGTCTCCCGAGAACTTGACTAACATAAATGCCACAGTTTTTTATTTGCAAGCAATCGGAAACCAGTTTCAGTATTTAACTTAAATGAAACATTTCATATTGAACTCCTTGATGATAAACAGTCAAAATGCACCATTGCCCTCTGAGGTTAAATACCAGTCTCAGGAGACACTGAAATTAGTGGGTGCATATACTTCGTGGCTGGGCTATAGGCCAGTCCATCTGTTTGAAATAAGCCTTGTTGAGTATGCTCCAGTTAGTCACATTCATTTACAATGGCTGTTTTAGGTCGCACACCACAAAAGGCAGCAAACAAACAAAGGTGCTGGGCAGACTTTAACAAGTATTCTCTAGACGTGGTCCGCGGTTAGACCTCAGAACCTTAGGTTGAGCACAACGCTACCTGATTCACCAAGAAATTGAAATTTTCTAATTTCAATGTTGTAGAAATTTGAGAGGCCTGGAGTTTACTACGGCCAGATTTATCATTTAGATGCAAGGAACCTGCTACATAACCACACGATACACTATTCCGGTATTTTATATGCAATCCAAAGTACTGGATTATAATCCCACAAAAATCTTTCATTCTAAAGGGGGATTGTTAAGATCCCTAAACGTTTCCATATGGTTTACACGTGTGGCAAGCGCCAACGGTTGGTTCCTCTCTATGACACGCTTTCTGTTTGCACATTTCAGTCATCTGCCGCAGCGCCCCATCTGCATGCTATCACTATAAATATATATCCCCGAAGAATCCTGGGAATATTTTCATGGTGCTACAGTAAGAAAAAATGAGTTATTATGTAAAAAAATAAAAGGAATGATGGACGCCGTCATTACCTTTGTGATGAGCAAGTCATTGAGCCCGGTGTACATTGTTATACCATCATATTTAGACAAGCTGATGGATTGCAGTAGGCTTCTGCACACTTTCCGCTTGATATGATTCTTTCTGGTCTGCGTAGGAGCTGAGACAATGTACACGTTGGAACATTCCACTACGTGATACACACCGTAGCTCTCCACTTATGTGCAAGACTTTATGAGCTTAACCACTGCTCATTAAGAAACTCGATTGGAGTCTGAATGTGTGTCTAACCCAGTCAGGAAGGTGAGCAAACATGCGAAGGAGGGCAGGCGGGTATGGCTCGAATGATCATATTGTGGGGCAATCTTTTGGTGACTGTGTTTTATTCACACCATCTAAAGTGCAATTTCAGCGTCTAACGACAGCAGTTGGGATTAAGCGCGTGCGTCCTTAAATGCGTTTCTATCAACCCGCTTCTGTAGTTACCCAAATTTAGTGTGGGATTTAGATTTTCTCTAGCCTGGCAGTCCAGACGGCCGACAAAGATATCGAATGCTAGCGTTTTCAAAGCGTTTAAAAGCTTTTCTGGTGAAAGCAGCACCTGCGGGTATATGGAAGTATCGCATTGTGCTCCACTATAGTACGGTCTTCACTTTTGTATGGCAGAAAACCATGAACAGTATGGTCTTTCTATACCTTGACACCTTGATCCATTTCATCTGCAGCTTCATCGGAGACTTATGTGCACACAATGGTCAGGCATACACCCGTATAGCCGAGTTCGTGGAAGGAACAATTGCGGAATCAAAGGCAGCTTGATTATTAGCCAGCTGCGTAGGTTGGGCCATTAATGTCGCACGTCCTGGGATCGCATTCCGAAACAATTGCCGTATTGGCTGTGGTTGACAAAGACCAAATGGAGAAAAGGCATATTCCGACAAATGCACTCCATTGCATACTAGTTTGTTTTTACAAAAACTCAAATGAATCTGCCGTTTATGATATTCACTTCAAATGGCCGACCAGATATAATCTCCGTGGGATGGTCTAATCTGGGAGGGAGACTGAGAATAAAATGAGAGGGGAAAATGGTGTATTTTGCTGACAGCCTTTCCTAATGATGGTATATCTAGAAGGAATACGATATGTATTGGAAGAAATAAATAAACCATTACGTCCTACACGAATGCACACTGCATATTTATTGATGTAACATCATGTACTTTCTGCACGAAAATGAATTTGGGTTTAGGTGTTCTTTGTCCTCCATATTCAATCATTTCTTGACGATATTAAGGGTGATTAGGTTTGTTAGGGTGACAGGAAACGCCACGTTAGCTGGTATACAAGGGCGTTTACAGGCTGCAATCTACTATAAAGTAAACCAAACAAATATCGTCGTGATAATTTATTGTTAGCAAGATAAACCGATTATTTGGTGAAAATATATACGTCACTGATATCTGATGCTTGGTGGCCTTACGAAGAGTCCCTGGTGAAATTCCGGTCGGATTGTACGAACTAGTTTTCTATAGAGGAGAATGTCGGTAGCTCAGGTAGCGTAGATGGTCGTTGGCTTGTTCGTTGAGCTGGGCAATTTGGTTGCAAACGTTTCATCACCAATCGAGGTGACATCATCAGTGCGTAGTTGTGCGTAGCGGTGGGTTGGTGGTTGTGCGTTCAGTAGTGTTACGTGTGTGTTGATATACGTGCTGGTAGCCGGGGATGACCTTTGACCGCGCTTAGTTATTCTGTCGGGCGG
>NW_008751726.1:1035705-1055983 GCF_000715545.1 Opisthorchis viverrini
ACCAGACTACGACGGCGAGGGATGCCAAATTCCAAGGTCACGTGGGCATCGGCGAATGAGGACACGGGGTAAAAGAACAACCAATGGAACCGTCCGACAGAATAACTAAGCGCGGTCAAAGGTCATTCCCGGCTACCAGCACGTATATCAACACACACGTAACACTACTGAACGCACAACCACCAACCCACCGCTACGCACAACTACGCACTGATGTCACCTCGATTGGTGATGAAACGTTTGCAACCAAATTGCCCAGCTCAACGAACAAGCCAACGACCATGTATGAATTAGTGTTTGTGGATGATAACTCTGGTGTTTATGTTCTCAATGTTATAAAAAAACTCATAGTGTTGTGACTTCAATATTTATTCGTATTATTATCGAGTTTTGAGGTATATCAATCATAGTTTGCCTTCATTGCTCATTGAACGTATTCTCCCCCAAGAGAGACCATTTGCCCCAGCTGAGGACACTTAGGCCGTTTCACACAAGTGGTCGCTGAAGAGACTACCGTTACGTGCCTATATATATATATATATTTATAAAATTACCAATCTGTCATCTCAAGTATGATGGAGTACCACCTGTTTCCCAGTTTACAACTCCAAGGCGTTCTAATCAACGTCCCACGTTATTATCAGTGAGACAGGATAATGGAACACTTAGGGTCGGAATTTGACGTTGATATCTTAGTGCCAATCACGTAAGTGATGCTGATTCCATTTATTGCGTCAATGTGTTAAGATAAATAATGGTTTGCAACAGATGTATGCATTTTAAATGGGCATATTTTTCCCTTGGGCTGACATCGGTGTCAAAGTATTGCACGCAAAATCACCTTAGCTTCCCCACAAACTGTGGTTGTCAATAGATCGACTACGGTTGAGCCGCAGATCTGCTGTACTCTTGACTGTACGTGTGAGTCGGAGTCCAATCAAGCATTCAAATTCAACTACAGCTGTGGTGAATTTGGGCAGTTCTTCAGTCACCTGCCCATTAGCATCTTCACAAACACCACTATCTCGTATAGGCCATTTACCAATTTGTCAAATGTTGTCGGTTGACGTGGATGGGAAACCTAATATGAGAACTGCCTTCAGGAGATAACCATCAACCGCGCACTGAATGCCATAATTCTAGAATAACGTCCTTCAACTTCGCAGCACTCACTGAATGCAGGTTGTTTTGAAATGTATTTTCCTGGTGGAAATCGGAAAAGGTCATCGCCCTCCTTTACTTACTATCAGCGGTTGACGAGACTAGTGAAAATAAACGGAATGACCTACCAATGTTACATACAAGACTGCTGCTCAAAAATAGCTCTCGTTTCCTAGTATACGATATATATATACATATATATATATCTGTATACGTAATTGGTCTCCAGACTTGGGAGACGGTCTATCTGGTAGGGGTGATCTCTGATTTACCAACCTACATTTTGTTCTATTCAAAACACCCTATTGTGCGTAATTGAAAAAAAACAGACTAAGTTGCAAACTGCAGACTCAAATGAATGAGTAGCATAATCCACATTGAATTACAACATGATATCTAGAATATGGTACCAACTGGAGCATGAAAGTGTACAACAAATTCATTTGAAGAACATCATAGACGGCAGCTTCAGCTTGGATTCATTTGGTTTTCCCATCGACAACATTTTAATTTGCAAATCAGCTTATTTCCTCAATATTCTCCTCAACTTCATAAAAACGTTCATGTCCAAATTTTTACCGAGGTCAGTCTGGAAGCCTTCGTCGATTGATTAGACAAAGTTCATCTTGAACATTCAGCTGTTTATTTCCAAGGATTCTGTGTTCCAAAATTCGAATGGGCGTAACCGCCCCAGTGTGACATCCTCTCTAGGCAATATTCAGACTTTTGGTAGTCTAGACTTCAAATTGACGTCTTTCGTTCTGGAAAGCATAACCGGATGGCATTAGCATTTCTTGAGATATAACAATGGACCGGCTGCGTTGTCCCTTTTGGCTGAAATTAGTTTTGAAGAGACCTTTGCAGGTAAGTGCAGTAAATTTGTTCAACTTTTCACTCGGTTTTATTTGGACAATTCTAAAAGAACACTTCATGTACGTAACACACGGCGTGACCTCGTGATCGGTTTACGAAGATTACACGCCACCGCAAACAAATAAGTCTTAATCTCGCCAAAGGCTTAGTCATTAATGTGGAAGTGGACATTGTTGCCAGGTCTAAACTCCATGAACCACACATCTGTAGGAACAGTCAATAATGTCACACCTTTCCCTTAGCTGTGGTACTGCTTTAGGAAACCCTTAACCCAAAGGCCTAACAACAGTGCCTCCGAATATTGCTTCATATTCTGATCTTCCCAGGTGACCGCCTTAGAATGCACATTGGTCTTGCAAGCAAAACGCTAGTCAGCGACGAGACATCAGCAAGTTATGTGGATGAGTCACGCCGATTCAGGCAACCACGTTAGATATGGGTGCAGGGTTGCGTCCCGTCATTGCGATACTGTTAGAACTGCGTAGCCAAATTCATTTTCCCTGAGAGGCAAATCTTCATACGGGTCTGAGCGAGAGCAACTCGCGATTGTCTGGGAAAAATAAACAGCTGTGCGTGTGTAACCAAACGAAGATAAGAAACCGGGACTTCTTCTGTTTTGATCTGCCACATTCCTTCCACCTGCGGACAAAACAAAGTTGGTTGACAAAATTTTTCTCATGGAGAAAACAAGACTGCTGTAGACTTCATGAACGTGTTTTGGGTCCATAACAACTGTATGCAGTAAAAAGCCGTCGTGTTGTAGTGTATTCGCCCAGCTACGCTGCAAGATTTCGTAAATTACATTTGACGGAATCGGATTCCTGATGATAATAATTAAGAAGACGTGTTCTGCGTGCCAAACTACTTATTGTAGCGGCCGCTCCAACGTGTTGTTGGTGTTTGTTTGTCATAATGGGACCGTCAATGGATGTGGACACTGAGAACATTTATTTTGTGGATTGTATTTGGCCACTTAAATATTTTCACTGTGTTTTGATAGAGATTCCATTCTGCGAACGAACGAACTCAACACCGAATAACAAAGAAACATTGTGGAGATATTTGGCTCGTTTCGGGAGCACCCAGCAAGACACCTTCCACGAATTTGTAGGACAAAATTGGACCACCGATATCCGGCGGCTGGCAGTTGAAAACTATGCCGATCGGCCATGGGCGACTGATTAGTAGTGTGCTCATTCGGTGCTTAGACAGGATACGGTGCGACTCATCTAACAATCACATGATTCACAGTCAAAAGTTGATTGACGACTTCTCATGTGCTTGTGCCAATTAATCGTAATCCGATAGTTCTACTGACTGATGAGTTGTTCCATTCTGATAATTTCCAGCAAGGACGAAACAGCTGTATAGCGCCTCTCAGAAATTCGGAGTTTAATAACTTACATATTTGCACAGGAAATTTATGATGCTCACAGTTTGTTGTAACAAATGGGAAGATTAACATTGAGAATCTGTCGCCTGGAGTTGAGTTTCGCGCTGGATACGTCCCAATGAAATTCGGAACGGATTTGTAACGCTTAGGCAGGTGAAACTCGTTGGCCGACCAGCTCTCATTGATGACATATCTTGAAATGAGTTTATGAATGACTCTTGAGCAAAGTGGAGAAGCCCATTATTGCCTTCTAAGTGACATATGGGAAGAAAGCTTAAACGTCGAAAGGCGTGATCGATAAGGAAACTTGTCGCGGATCACATCGAATAGGTCGACGTAGCTGTGGCGTTTCTGTCTGGGTTAATTTTTATGCAGAAAAAGTGAGGGACGAATAGTATTCCATTGCAGTCTTGTATGGATATCTCGAAAGCTCAAGCTATTGCTTGAGCGTTAACATGTTAGTTGTTTGAACCTGCTGAAACAGTTATCAGGTGTACAGAGTGGGAATCCTGCAACAGCCAAGACGACGTACTGTTGACGGCTCTAGAAAAATTATATGAGCCAGTTGCTTTCCCGCTGTTGATATTAGGACGTAGGTTGATTCGTTTGAGTTATATGGTCGCGGCAAGTCACCTCTTTATGTAACCAAAAGCGGCACGTTGCCAGTACAAAAAGAATGGTTACTTTACTTGCATCGGTTGCAGTAGGAATCTGTCGGTAGTGTGAAGAAATGAGGAGTTTCAGATCATTCAGTTAGGTGTCACTTCCGAAATTGAGAGTTTCGGCAAATTTGACAGGGTGCGATTTGAAGAAGTTCTTTGTGTCTCAGAACAAGTGGTCAATTTCATATAGGTTTGGATTATTCGTCCGTCCCCAATCGCATACGGACAAGCGTACCTTAACTGCCGGTTTTTGTTTAATCTGTTCGAGGGTTTGTATTTGGCTGGAGAAATTAGGTTATATTTTAATCTAGAGCAGTTTTGCTGTTACTGTGAATTTATAAGAATTCAGCCAAGGAATTCCTAATTTGAGTTTCAAGTATATTAGTTTGAAATTCTTTTCTGCTGTTTTCTATGCTTGAGCTTTCTTCTAATCAGATTGTGTGGAGTGGTAGTTTTTGGACGAACTTTTTTCATCGACTTTTCCGGGTCTACGAGACATAACTGTCATGATCCAATTTCTCCTGTGTGGTCAGTTGAAAGTTATTTCTGATCGTTGAAATAGTTAATAATTGTGGAAATCTTCCTGTCAAAGCTCTCCGTTGTTAGCTAGTTTGCAAACTCCTAGTCATGTCCATTTGGACACCGGCACTATTACTGTAAGGAATGACACTTAACGATCTAGTTGAACATTCATTGATTTATGCAACAATTAAAATACGTGTGCGTTGTTGGCAGCACGAGTAATTCGGACTGTGTAGTGCTTCCAATCAGAGATGCACCTCCAAGGCCATTGTTGTTGAGTGCAGTCTATCAAAGTCGTTTGAACAAAGCAAATCTCCATTTTATCGATTAGTGTATTCGTTCGCAATGTTGGTGCATCGCAATAGTTCTATATAACAATTTCCTCATTTAATACAAGGATATAAGTCGTCTGAAAGTTTGGGGCACGTACACATCCTGATTCTGCGTTGAACAGTTCTAGGTATGGTTCGGAAGTACTTTGCATAAAAGTCGAAAAATGTACCAAGGAAGATTCAAGAAACTCTTCAGCTCAGATGGACTGTGTTATTCTGGCAAGTCACTGGCTTCACTCTATACGTGTCGGTAGTGATTACTTCTCCCAATTGCACCTTACCATAAAACTTACTACGAGTAGAAACAAGTTATTTTTTTCGACTTATGTTTTAGATAATAACCTACTATCCTTCCTAACAGGGGGAACAAGTTTTAGAAGTAGTCCTCTACAGATCTGTCAAGTAGCACAGCGTTGTCCACGTACACCATAAGAATTTTCGGCACTGGTTCATCAGACACGCGCTCATTAAAGCACCGAAATACGACCAGAGCATTTTTATTGCTATCTGTCTTTGGAACTAGCACGGGTCACTGGGTTGATGCGAAATACTGGGTTATACCGCAAACTTGCTGCAAAAATATGCGGACGAAAGCTGTTAAAAGCTGTGAGTAACCATATAGCAAGCATATGGAATGCGTAACAGAATTCATCAGGTGCTCTCGAGTCTGCTTTTGGATAGCCCATAGACTGTTTATATTTTACGCGGTACACAGGTTTCATCAAGCAGTTCACTTTTATGTGATCAAGAGGGTGGTATTCATTGATTAGGAAATTGCGCTTTGGACAATTGTGGCCCTCGGTTACCCAGCTGCATAATTAATGCAGGACAATAAAAAGGAATTCACGCTGACTTGACTTATTTTAGAGAGTCTGGTAATGGTTTTGGCATCCATTCCTGTGAGATAAAACATCACTTGGTCGAAATTGGCGAAAACACCACACTTGTTTCCCTCATCAGGACACTGGACAACCAACTCCTCCCGTTTACCTATAGGCAGCGAGTATGGGAAATTTTACACGTTGATTCATACTTGCTAGGACCACCGTCCCTCCACAAGATAGTTAACTGTGAGATTGTTTTGCATACAGGTATGTACATAAGACTACCCTAAATATGTAGAGCAGGGTGTCAAGTGTGTTTGAAAAGGAACAATACATACAGTGGATGAGCCGATGGAAAATTCTGAGGACAGGTTATCCGTTGGTGGCAAATACTAGAGGAGGTCCCATACACCATTAGCACACAACATATCATTTTGAGAGCGGTGTGGTGCAGACTTAATCAAAACTGATCACCAATTCAGTAACTATCTCTAACATGTAGCTTATGTTGAAAAACTAATTGGCTTATGTTGAGCGCAGGTGGGGGAAAGCCATATGAAACGAGTGACCTCAGTCGAACTGTGACAAGTCCCTGGGGGGCGGAAAGTTCCAGTCAGACTCAGTCGTTGCGTCGCGAGGGCACAAATATGAGTGACCTTACTGTTTTGTCGATCAAAACTTCAGTACCGTTCTAAATTGGAATCAGCTTCCTATGGGACCTAAAGTCTATATGGCTTTATTCCTTGAATTACTTTAGGAAAAAATAGACCTATTCTGGTTACCTTTTGAAGAAAAACGTAATGTTAGTGGAGGAAATTATAATGTCCATTTTTTGACCATAGGATGTGGTTTCCTTCTGGAGATAACTTCTCGAAATCAACTGTGGCGATTTAATGCGTTAGCTTGTCGGAGGGGTCAACTTTGGTGGTCAGGATGTTTGCGCAAGAGAATTTTCTAATAATGTGGCGCTATTTCTCCACCTAACTGAAGACAATTTTATATATTTGTTGGAAAGTTTGTTCTGCAACATCAAAGCAGGTGTGTGTCTTTTGAAGCAAGATGCGGATGCTGCTAGGAGTTTTTTGTCACTGGGTCTTTCGTATTTTACTAAGAGAACATGGTTTTTAGGGGGAACTGTGTAGATAAAACGATTAATCTTCCGGATGGCTTCAAAGACTTCCTGTTTCGTCTTATTTAGTCTTTGTGCCTAAATTATGGTCGAGGCTTTCTCTGAGCTCGACATTTTTGTTGTGAGACGGAAGGAACTGTACGTTGATGGTTGTGGTTTCAGCAATGGTGTATGTGAGTTAAAGTACATCTTGCTGGAGAAGATTACCCTTGATTATGCTCCACTGCCCATGTGATTATCCCTATCGATTAAATTTCTAACGCTTGTTGTGAGTGGCCGACGTCCAAGTGACATTGGGCCTTAAATTCTCATCTGCATCCTGTGAACCGTGCCAAAATAGTCCCGCGATTGCTATTGTCTTGTGATACGTTTGTCAGATGTCTGGCCCTGTTTGCGACTTCTTGCTCTTAAAGGTGAAAAGATCGGATTCAGTATGTCGCGCAGCACTATGCTTCTAGAAATCTTCCTGCGCCGGAGCATTTCCTTCTTCTGTACCGATATGGTGACCTCCTGAGCTTCTTAAACGTAGATAAATGAAGTGGATTATACCTTCTTGCGGTTGCCTTTTTTTAGTTGATCCCTTTAGACAGTTTTCTTCCAGCCTGTCCATTGCATTGTTTGTTGCATTCAATTCGCTTTATCTGACCTAATAATGGTTTGCTGCCTTTTTTGACTTCAACCTTTGATTGTGAATTGAAGCCACACATGGTACCGGGCTTGTTAAGCGTTGAGATTTCACGCAGATTAAGTATTCTTGTTTGAAATACATTCTTGACGTGTGAGGCGCCATTCATTTGGCCGTTGTTGCTGTTGTTTTTGTCATCGTGATTGTTTTGTTGCTGTTGTCGTACTTCGGCCAAAAAATTTTTCTTGGGATTCCATCGTTTTTAATCCCCGATAATTATGATTTACACTTTTCTTCGCAGTTCCGTCGTGTTGTACTGTCTGCTGTTTCGACTAGACTTTCAGCACAAGTGTGGTAGTTTGGTATTTGATTTGTTTATGGTTCTTTCCGAAATATGCAGGATCAAAGTGTTCCGTCAGTAGCTCTCCAAATTACCACGTCCAAGAATGGTGGGTTGTTGTCTTTCTCCAGGTCAGTCGTAAATTTGATACTCTTAGGTGTGTTGTTGAGCAGTTCTTGTCTGTGGGTTCTGCTTAATTTCGTCTGACGATATAAAATTTATCACCCATACATCGGATTGGATCTGAGGCAATGCAGTGCACGTTGTGGTTTCTACTGCTCCTGAGAATAATACTCCCACGCTTGTTCCTTTTATTTGTTGATATACTTGCCTGCCGAAGCTGAAATATGTGACCAAGAAAACTTCCAAAAGCATGCCAATGCTTTCTGGCTTTAGGGTTCCTGTTGTGTTGTGTTGATTTTGAGGGGGTTCCATTGGGTCCTCTTTGGCAAGTTTGTAATCAATCAACGTGAAGATAGCAGTAAAATAGAATGGCAACATGACTTTTTCGTCTTCAAACTCAATATCCTGTAGTTTGCTAAATGATCGTCCATAGCTGTTGGCTCTACGGTCAAATCTAATTCACCCGGTAGATGGACGGTTGGTCGATGAAGGACTACATCATTGTGAAACTTCAGTTATCTCTAGAGTTATTCAGTGTGGGTGTCACCCGCTTCCATCGTCCATCCTTTAAGCTCGTTCGTGGTTTGTTGTTTTCGTAGCGTTGTGATTGACTAGCTTTGAACTCGTGTAGCGCTCGATAGGACGATATCAGGTCTTGTCGGTTGGTAGTTGTGTGGTATTCTCGATATAGTTCGGCTTGTCCGGAATAACTGCCTTTTGTCTGACAAGACTTTCCATCTTCTGTAGGTTGCTGAGTGCTTTCTCGTGGCCCTTGATAATTGTCCGTGTTTTTGTTGTTGCTACTGTGGCTAACTTTAGAGCGCAGTTCGTGAGTAGAACAAAACCAAGCGAAAGCTTTCGTCAACTTTTACCTTAGATCAGTAGCTATAAAACAACGGTTTCACTTCATACACACAATAACTGATTCAAACAATCGCAAATGTTAATAGGAAGACCTCCGGAAATGAAGAAAGGCATTCCGCTAGTCAGTTGTTCCGGTGTTAAGGAGCACGGAATATCGTTTTGAAAGTGTAGTTGTTGATATTCTAAGAACATTAAGGTCAGACAAGGAATATGAGTTTATCTAATACTCACCAACCCGGTGGCACAATACACCAAATAATCAGATGTGCATGTTGACAGGTATGATCGATGATATTTGCATGATCGTGTGGTCACTCGACCGATTCTCATTTAAGACTCAACTAGTATCCTGAGCAGAGAGTATTGTACACAACTGATACAATTCTAGTGCCTGTATGGATAGTGTCCTGTTACAGTTCACAAGTCACTAGCCATTTCAATTATATTTTACTGAAACAGTACTTGATAAGATTATAGATCTTATTGGTCAAGACAGTGGAGTAAAGTTTTCACAACTAAACCACATAGTAGGCACTGAGTGCTTTTTATCTTTGGTTGTTGACTGACAGCGAGTGTTTGGATGGCGTTTATGCGGATTTATTCTGGAAATGTTCTTGTTTTAAGCCATTTATCGTCCATATTGGAACTGAAAAGAAGACCGTAAAATAGAACAGAATTAGAAAGGCTTAGCCGGTTCCGTTGTGCTCGTGCACTAGAGGGATATCTTTTATCGAAGTTATCTTCTAATCAGGGGTTTCAGGATCAAAAATCAATACAATCTAAGATGTAAGGTCACAACATCGATTTTTTTTGGCAAGCGACTTGATCCATTGTCGCAAGTGCTGTAGAGAACAAAGGTGATCTCAAAAATTCAGTTGTGGAAAGGTTTGGTTAGCAACATTCGAGCTATCTAATGGGGAATGAACTCCAAGGCAGTTTATGGGGAACCAGATGTTTAAGAAAACTTATTGGTTCTAATATGGCATATTTTAAACGTGATTCATCGCACATAAGTTAGCTGAAGATTATTCGACAGGCCACGACCGATTTTGCCCTTCTTGGGCTCGTAGGCGTAGTCCATCGCACATAAGTTAGCTGAAGATTATTCGACAGGCCACGACCGATTTTGCCCTTCTTGGGCTCATCAGGTAGGCGTAGTCCTCGAGTTTCCGTCGACCTTATGTTCAACTTGAACACAGATTGCACGAACTTAGCGAAGCACACTGATTTTCAAACATATTTGGTCTAGTATTGTATAGTTTATTTCCTGTTAGTGCGAAATATACGAGTAAATAAGTGATCCGTCTCCCTGCTTGTTGTGGTTAGTCTCAGGAGAGCCACTGTGCACCATCTCACTTTTAACGCTTTTGGTGAAACACAAGGAAATATACAGTGCAATTTATGAGGTGTAAAATAAAGACTATTATCCAGATGTGTGCTCGGTCAAAAAATCTCTTACGCGATAGAACGAAATGTCAAGTTAGCTTATATTCCGCTTGACTTGAGGATAATGTCACTGAAGTCAATTTTTGTTCATATCTGTACACGGGCACGTGCAATAAAAGCTGCCTGGTCCAAATGCGTTTCGTTGTTACATTATTCGAGTACAATCTGACCCTAGTCAGATGAAGTAAACATTGAACAGCTGTTTAGCACTTGTCTGGGAAATGATCCGTAAAAATAATTACCCGTGAGTACTAGCCTGTTAGTAGTTGACTTTCAGCCTCACAATTACCCTGTAGTGATACGTTGATCCCGATCGAAACCGGTTTTGTAAACTTGTTTTATTAGTTGAGCTCTGTTGGAAATAAGTCATCTCAATCCAAGTCGGGGTAAAGAAATATATTGCTTGTTGCAGACGTGATAGAACACAAAGAGACTATCCGTTTTATTTGCAGAAGATTTAGCACTTATTTTGAACACCCCACTTTGTTTCTACATTTGAGGATAGATGTAGAAAAATTTGATGTACTAGACCAGAAACGCGAGTCCCTGTGCGCCATCCGAATATCTCTCGAAGTAACGCATTAGGCCCGAACGGTCTGTTGGGGGATATAAACTGCATATGTCATCAAGAGAACTATGAATTCTCTCGACAAATATAACAGCCGTTGGGGACTCAAAATCGGATTTTCGCATTCACTTAGAGATAGCCGCATCTTGGTAGAGCCAGCGAATGGACTGGTTATTGTCTCCTTTGTTCTTTCCAGTCTTCATTCTCTCTCACTCTCTCTGTCTTTATCAGGCTAATGATCCTTGGGTTCGAAGATATGATCTGACCGCTGTAGTTCCTCCTCTATTTTACCAAATACCTCTACATTCGCTTGAATGTCTTCGATCTTACCTCATCCTGTACCGTCTGGTTTATTTCAGTTGTGTTATGTGCGCGCTACAAGTTACATATTCACTGTTCTATGGAAGTAGGTTGAAAAATTTAAAGGCCTCCGGTACTGCTTGTTCCTCATATTCATTCCAGATTCACATTTGAGAATGACTGTCAAACCTACGAACAAACACCCTACGCATAAGGCTACTGAAAACTCTTCGATAGACCACGAGCAATTTCGTCCCTCTTGAGACTCAGCAAGTAGGCACACTCCCAGAGTTTTTCTCAATCTTGTTTTCTCCTTGAAAAGAAATTGCATGAAATTAGCGAATTAGACTCATTGCTTGCAAATTAGGTTTTCTCAGGAGAACTTTCTGAATCTGAGTTGAATCTAGCATTTGTGATTTTCTTAAATTGATTGTGCTGCCTCATGCTTCAGTTGGTACTATACGCCAATATCGCAATACACGTGCGTCTCCCGTGGAAACCAATTTGCTGTGCAACTGGGTGTATTTGGCTAACTGCCTAACATGTCTTAATAAGCCATGCGGTTGAAAGCAAGTATCTACTCGCCTGTCCAAAACATTTCTCCAGGCATTATCAGTACCCAGATTTTTTCCGCTTCTTTGTTTCGAACACCGGAGGGTTAGCTGCAGTCTTGTTCGAGTAGTTCGGTTATTGGAATAAGCTGTCACTAGCAGCTGTACCTTGGTCAATAGAAAATGCCATCTGTGTGTCCTAGGTACACGCAGTTTCCCTGTTACACACAATTCAAGTGAACTGTTTCTGCGTGTTATGTTGTGTGGAAACTTGTGTGTATTGTGTGATAGTAAGTAAGGGATTCACAATCTCAGTTCCAGTACCAGTCTTTAGCAAATCCAAATCCTTTCTTATGTAATTTTTGTGTTGTCCTCTCATCCACAGGTTGCGTGAAACAGGTCACGTTTGTCGATAAATCAAATAGTTGTTTTTCTCCGCCAATGAGACTAACCAGAATGTCTCACAGTCGTAGACTTAAACAGTCGAACACCTGGTGCGCTTCAACCATAGAAGATGCTTATCTTTGAGCGAGGTCACGATGCATAACTCCTCCTAAAAGTACGCTGCTCCTAACTTTTCTGTGGCCAACGGTCATCCCAAATTTTGTGAAACAATCCGAACAGTAATGTTTTGCCTCACAAGCATCAGCGACCTCAAGCAGAGGAGGTGAATGCTGAAAACCTCAAGCAGAGGAGGTGAATGCAGAAAATTTTAACGTTTAGCATTTGGTCACTCAGATAGTCAGCGCTTGTTTATAGTATTGACTGTCAGCCAAAAAAGCATATAACCTACTAGATCGATTACTGATGGTTGGGCATAATCTAGCAACTGGTTTGCAAACATTGTATCAATGTCGAAGATGCTGTCAGTGTATCTTCATAAAGGAAACCATTCACAAGGTTGGTGGAAAATCTTCGACAGTCTTGTGAGTAGTTTCTTTTATGAAGATATACTGCGACATCTCGAATATCGTTGCAGCTAAAACGTGAGTCGGCTTTTATATAGTACATTTAGTTGAAGAACATCATAAACGATGGATTCAGTTGAGTCTCTCGTGAAAAACAAATTGATTTGATAATGAATTTAATTGCCGAAAGATGTCAGTGTGCTGTTGGAAACTAATTAGCGAATTTGGCCTCCCTTGAGCTACCAAACTATGGAAGACCGATAGCGTATCAAAATCTGTGCGATTTGCAAGTGAGCTGATGTACAAGCGAATTTTGGTCGAATGATTGTACTTTCCTTCAGTAAAAGCTACGTGAATCGTGTATGATGCCGTAGGTAACTGACCGGAAATACCAGCTGTACACGTACGACGATCAGAAGTTGAAGTGCATCCCTTTTTGTTTAGCAGAAAGTGGCTAAAAAAACCATCTCATTTTACAGTTAGAAAATATTAAAGATACCGGAATATTTTTCTCAATATGACACTGATACTACCATAAAAATACAGTGAGTCAATTAGTTGGTTGACTTTTTGAACCCTGGAGAATCCAAATTGTTAGAGTTTAAATCCCCTAATTGACTGTCAGCTTGTAATTTACAAAGCGAACAATAGAACCGAGTCCCTGGGAGCACTTCTGGGGCTTCCGGAATTCACAAGGAAGTAGCAGCTGGCGTGAGTGAAATAAACGGTGAAAATGAGCGCGAGAAAATCTCAGGACCGCTTAGGAGAGCTATCCCGTGATAACAAGAGGCTTAGTTCAAGGTGAGGATCAGGGAGTATGAGGCAGTTTACGAGTGCTGCACTTCTTACTTTCATCGCAGTTCAGGGTCCCTTTTGGAGCGCGAGAAAATCTCAGGACCGCTTAGGGGAGCTATCCCGTGATAACAAGAGGCTCAGTTCAAGGTGAGGACCAGTGAGTATGAGGCAGTTTACGAGTGCTGGATTTCTTACTTTCAACGCAATTCAGGGTCCCTGTTACCTTGTGATTTTTCTGTATGCATCTGAAATAGTGAGCAAAGCTGTGTTAAATCTTATGCATCTGCACTGCATCACCTGTCTCCTACGGCCACAAAATTAATAAATTAGCAATAACTAATGGTTATCGGGACATCGAGACCTTTATTTAGAAACTGAAACACTTAATATTGCTTTTTATCGCTATGCGTGGACATGAGGATGGGATATATGAACAGAACAACGCCATTTAGAACCACCTTCTGTTCAGATAAGTGAGAGTTCTAGGCTGCCAAGAAGTACCATTTACCCCTACGAAAGGATATCCTTCGGGCTATGCAAGCCCCCCAAGCGTTCAAAGTTTCGAGCCCGGGACCAGTTGGTGGATGTTTTGAAGCATGGGCAAAAGAGTTTCAGAAAACTTTACCCGTACACTCAATGGGAGTCTTGGAAAGTGTTTCCTAAGTGTTTTGAGGCGAACAGGCTGGATAACGGAAGAGGGCGTCATTGAATGTTCCTGTGATTTTGCCGCGTGCATTTTCACTTTTCGGCAATTTTACGACGCCTGATCAAATTGAACTTCTTTTAAATTCTGGGCATGATTATGGGCGGAATTTATCATCTGTGGATGAAAAATCAATATTTAAGCTCATCCGGTGCGGCTAGTCCTGTCAGCTGCTCGCATGTGCCTAAAACCGGTCGGATCTACGACGAAAAATACAGGGGGAAGGTTTGGTGCTTGTAATCTCCAAAGAAACGGTAACATGTTCAGAACTACACGGTTCTATACTGCGGTCAGTCAGCGTGTCCACTACGTCCGGGTAGTCAGATTTCAAGTAAAAACCTCGTTTCTGTGGCAGTATTAAGTTTCAACATTCTTTAGGTTCACAGACTGTGTAATTTGTGGTTTATTCACATGATTTATTTGAGGACTTCAATAAAGCAGCCGCGCTTAATTCCATCAATTTAATTTTCAATCGCAACATACAGATACAGCCCACCTGGTCATTGTTTATCATAAGATGGAAATATGATACAATACCACACGCACATGTTTTAGGAATGGTTCCTGGGAAGTAAACCAGCACCAAATCTTGATTCTCCGGTAACTGGGTCAGAATTGACAACCAGTTGACAACTCTGTGATGTGCTTCAGTGGTTCTTTCTAAGTAAGATGAAAGGAAGCATAACATGAACGGAAAATATTCTGACAGCCCTGTGCGGACATTGAGAGAACAGGTAGGATAATTCGATCTCCCTATTGTTTCCCTGGCTTTGTGTCTTTGTTTGGGTTATTTGCACTTGTGATGAACGTGAAACAATGCTAAAGGATATATATGAAATAGGTAGTGATGTACCGGTCTAAAATTGTTCTAACTTTCAAGATATGTTTTTAGCTCGAAAACAACAACAATGTGCAAGCATGGAAAGTAGTTACGATGAAATCAGCTGCTTCTCCAATTACATGTAGAACTCAATCTACCAGTCCTGGAACCGGACACGGTACAGGATCTCATTGCGGGGATTCTACCAAATCAATGGAAGCTCCATCATCAGATGAAAGACTGTCTTTATATTGCTTGTCATGAAAGGATACAATGGGCTATCCATTTTATCCGATATCGATGAATAATGGTCCACTGGATGTATCATCTGCAGATGAAATTTCGGAGCTTACATATTTTTGGGCGGTCAACATAGATCGACATACACATACTGAAATCTAATTAGGATGCCATGATTTTGCCATTCCTGCATAGCGCTTGTAATGCACGCTTCGATGTTGTCTTTGTTGACCTTTGATGTTCTGCACCCAACTGATTGGTTCTAAGATTCCATGAACCCTTAACCATTCCTTTGTGTTCCTCAAAGACAGTATACAAACTAAACTTTAATCAAGTAAAAATATGTGCTCACTAAAGTGAGAGATATAAGTTAGGGTGCTTGTGACTAAGAAAGATTTATTACAGTATTGGTTTGTTTGTGCCCTGGAGAGCGGGGTGATAGGTTTTTTTTACGGAAATGATGGCTTCGGATGTAAATCGTAGCCTGGTTGATTCGCCAACTCTGCTTACGGCTGGTCAGCACGTGATGGGCTATCTGGCGGCGGCATCTACAGACCGGATCCCATGTTTGCGGTAGATGCGATTGAAACGGTGTAATCGCCACTCTTAAGTGAAAGTGCAGAAAGCAGGGCTGGTGATCGAACTTTTGGGGGTAAAACCCAAATGCTGGAACTCCAACGCCCATATTATATTGAATTAGGCTTTATCGGCATCAAAATTTCTGTGAGAGTAGAGCTGATGAACAGTTGATTCGATCCGTTTCAAGATAATCGCTATTTCTAATGCCACTGCTACTGCTACCAACCAAACTTCATCGTCATGAGCTGATTTGCGCTTCTATGGAGTGTAAATTATGGGATTTTTCCATCAAGTTTACGGAAGTGCCAGAAAAATCCACTGAACTGTATTCACCACTGATGACACTCATCTAGTTTAATTTCATCGGTCTGGTTCATTTAATAAAGCATTTAACCCAAAATCAGTTAGCATTGTAGAACCTAGTGGTGTATCATGGAGAAGTTTAACTTCGTAACTCATTGCTGATTATGTAGAGTTATGGATTAGTGTGAGACCAGTTAAGTTAAATAACCAAGAACCCTGTACTTCATCTTCCAAACGGACGGAGCTTTCGATTACAGACCACAGGCAAGCGCGAAGTGAAATGAAAATATCAAACTAAAAGCTTCACGCTTCGTCCTGATAGACGAAAATGTCTATACCAAGCAAAGTTCATAAAATGTGTTCGTGAGGATAATCCAGATGAGTTTTGGAGAAAATTACCTCCGCATATATAGACCCCATTAGACATCGCCCTGAGGCCGAGCAGCAATGGCACTGAGGGTCTTCCTATCAGAATGATCTTGTCCGCACAAGGTCTTTGTCAAAGAAGATTGATGAAAACTCATCCGTTGCCAGGCCAAGCTTTTTGAGGATTAATTTCTAAAGGAGACTATTGTAGACACAAATAAATAAATGTTCAGGGTCCAGACTCTAAAAGTCTGTTTATCGCAGCTTCATCTGCGGAGATACTTTGGGGGTTCGGTTAAACCAAAGACACAAATACGGAACGCCAGTAACCAAACGGAACATTTTGCTTCAGTTTCACAGAGAAAATACTGGCTTCGTTCGCCATTTCATTTTGAAGGTAGATCGGATGGATCGCCCAAGAAACTTTATCTTATCTTTTTGTGGTCAGTATAAAAGTGAAGGTGAAAGGACTATTGGGACAAAACAGGAAGGGTGAAAGAAATGTGACTGATGTTTTAGTGGTCACAAAGTCCAGCTCGGAAGCAAATTGACTTTCCTCCTCATCCAGTCCATTCATAGCTCAGCTTAACAATGAGCTCAAAATGAAAGAACTACATTTTTAGATAGTAAACTTGGTCATCAGTGGAACTGAACACCGAGTAATTCCATCAATCAAAAACACACTTGAACGGGTGAATTTCTCCACCCTTCAAACTGTGTGCTATTTAACGATGAAAGCATGTCGGCCTCTTCATCTACTGAATTAGCAATAGAAAGGTATTGTGGACACTCAACTACAGCATCTCGATTTCGCGAATAATTCGGACTAATACCCCTGGATTTGTTAAAAAAAAATGGGTCAACTACTTGGAAAACGGAATGCGGATTTTTCCTCAGACTTAAAATTTTGAGGCCACACCCGCCAGTTGGCGGGGCAGTCAGACGGAAAGAATGTAACACTAAACTGGCGTTTTCATGAACTCGTGAATGAAATTCGATATATGGTTGTCTGGCATCCAATACCGATTTGCTTTTCGGTGGAACCTGCGCATGCGCTCAATAACTAACGGTTTGCGCGGTTTGCGTGCAACGTGGATGTAAACCCGAAGGAACAAGATCCAACGCAGTCGCACAGAGGTCCGTCAGTGGCCATCAGTCTGCTTAAATATGGTGATTGTACACTGAGCACTAGCTCCCTATTAAAGATCGATGTGTCCGTGTCATCCGTCAAATCAGATACTTTTCGGTATCGTACAGCTATTTAGATTCATACCAACATACAAACAATCCTGCGGAGACTGTTCAAGATAAAAGATTTGGTTACCATGGCTAAAACTTTGGCGAAGACGCGGAAGGGTTATAGTATGGTCTGTTAAAACTGAACTGAATGCACCAAAACCTACCAGTCGGCGCTTCGTAACTGATACACCATGAGAATGCTGGTGTTTTGCAACTCTGTTTTGTTTAATTCGGATGCGCCAGTGTATTGGACAGCTCCATAAATCTAGTGGCGTTGGTGTTCATTCCTTCGTCGCTTACGAATTAGTGGTTTATGTTCCAGACGCAACCTTCCAATTCAGGATGACTATGGTCATGGACTTTTACAGACGCGCCTATTCAGTGCCAGATCCTTCAATATTCCGAAATCAAAAAGAGTGTTCCCGAAACTTGACTAAAGTTGGATCCTATATCGTCATTCCGGTGCTTGTCCACCCTGCAGATTATTCTCTAATTGGTCATACCGGACTGAAGTGGAATGTGCTCCGATGCCATGAGTTCCACATCGCCTAACCAACCCAGCTGCTTGTGAATCAAGCTATGTGCGTTTTTTTCAAGAACTGTAGTGACTTGGATTATATGTGGCCAATGTACATGCAAAGACCTCCCCGTATATTGCTGCTGACTGAGCTGGACCTAAAATAAAACTCTGGTTAATGATTTTCTTAATCTGCATGTGCTGTGCAAAGACCACCTCATTTTCCAGTTGGGACGGTCGTTCAGATCTCCAAGTCTTATTTCTCGACACAGACTCTTCTATACCCCACTACCGGTTCCGCACTTTTTGATAGTAGTATTCTTGGGAATTCTGCTCGCACGAAAGTGTTGAGAAGCAGTCTCTTTCAAATTAATTTCGTGTTGTAAGTAGTGTTATTTTAGGAAAGATTAATTCGATATGTCGAATATCTTGTCACCTAAAGCCTGAGGAGGCCTGTGTGCAGCATTCCTTGTTAAAGAATATCATTAACAAATGATTTATATGAAATCCAGCTGAGTGTCTGCTAATAACAACGTTGTCCACAAGCGGATAAAATTGGTCACTTGCATACTGTTTGGTGTTCAAGTGGAGTATAAGTTTAACGAATGTTCGGAAACTAAGCCTATTTTATGAGCCCCAAGAAAACTGTAGTGGGCTGTCGAATAGTCTTCTGTAACTCTATAAGTAGCCCTGTTGTCAAGCAAGGTGTTTTGTCACGTCACAGGGAGTCAACTAAGGAGGGGCACTCCGATAATCCACCTTTTTTAGTGCAGTTTTTATACAACAATACGCCTGGGATCAAAATGTTTCCTGCTTGACTTGCTTACCATGTCAACGATACAGCGTTTGAGGATATCCCGGGTTGACTCATATGTCATCCTAGTTATCCTGTTGTCGAATTTATCCTGAAATGGCAGGCACCGAATTTTTTTAAACCCTTCCGCGGTTTGTTTTTTAAGATGTGTAGTTCGGGGCTAGGAATTTCTTAATGACTTGTACAGTCACTGGAAAAACCACCTCCAAGTTCTTTCGGAAAATTTACAAAGCCTAAATATCTAGCCTGCTGTAGTATCTTGTAGGAAACCAAGAAATGGGACAAGAACCGCTAATTGGGCAAATATAGCAAGATTTAAGGTAGTGAAAACCGTATTTCTGTGATAAGTGGATCGGAAGTTGCACAACCTGTGTGGAAGCACAACAGTATGGTGAAAGTATGACAGATTGCACATGCGGTGTTAATAAAAGCCAGTTTGTGATACCTGGTGCTTGAACCGAATATAGCATGGGGTCTAAAATGGGCTCGGAAAGACGGTGACGGCGCTACAGGTTATGAGATAATAAAGAGTACATTTCGTTGCGTCAACTACAATCTCTGTCCAACACGTAGCAGTTCAGGCTTACACAATCTTATCCTGAGTTGCTGTTTCGAACGATCTGGTGAGGAGACTGGCATCTCCACAGTAATCGTACCCAGAAATCTAATTCAGTGCAAATCTTTTCACCTACCCTAGCTTTCTGAAGTCAGAATAGGTGAAACTTTACGACTTTTGATGTGTCTAGATGCAGTAAGCTGAGTTTTTCAGGAAAATGCAGTAATCGAGCTAATACAAGGACTGCATTCGATATTATGCTGTCTGTTCCCACCCACTGTCACTTTCCAGTTTCAACTAAAATTCTCAGACTAAACTCCTTGGAGGGCTCAGTCCCCCATCACACCAGCCGAAATTTCTTGAAATAGAGGAAGCTGCCTATAGTGGGTTGTGAGCAAAAGCAAGCAGAATCCCTTCCAAGAACAGACGAGGAAGGACGGAAGAATGAAAGGATAGAGGAATAAAGTTCGAAAGCGGATGCGCTCCGGAAGTCGTTTGCTTACAACAACGCCTCAGTTTGGAATCACAAGAGCGAGCTTTTTCAACCCCAATTTTCTGTGATTAAGTCTAATACACAACTCACATGGGTCATGAATAATAAGCTCCTGTCGAACGATATTCACTTTATTTAATAGAAATATATTGCTGTGTTGGAAGCTCAGTTTCTTGTGGTATGTTCTAAGTCCAGTGGTCATCATCATCATCATCGACAGCATGACATCAGT
>NW_008751726.1:1057075-1061695 GCF_000715545.1 Opisthorchis viverrini
AAACTTCCGGGGCATTCCTTGGTGGGCAAGCGTCTCAAGAAGACCAGATCGATCAACCGAGTCAAATGCGCCTCGGAAATCCAGGAATACTAGAATCGTGGGTCGCTTATACGTATGGCGTTGTTCTACTAACCAATATCTTAAGGATGCGACAAAACGGATCCACCACTCATCAGCTCAAACTAATATAGAGGGTTATTGTGAAGGCATCCGCATCGAGGATCGTCGGCGCTTGATCCCATCCTAAACAAAACCTAATGCGTTTTCTGTGGCTTCGATCAGGAAAGTTGATTCCGATTGCTTGTCCATCTGCCAACCGTAATTCGTACGCTGCGGATGTGTCTAAGTGTGTAAGAGATCCTTGATTGCCTCACTTCTTACACTACATTTAGGTAACAAAGTTCGAAAGAATCTCGTTAAATCATCCGAAATACGGAAACAACAGAACTCATCATTACAGTGCTAGTCACAACTGCAGCACAGCATCGAAAAGTTCGAAATGTGTACTTTCTACTGGTGGAAATAATATTGGCTTATTCGTCGTACTACTATAAATATCGGATGAACGGAGACATGCGCATGCCACATTGACAAATATTTGTAGACTTGACAACTTCAAAACATATGTTAAAAGAATATCAATAATCCAGTTTAGAAGCACCGTTGCCAATATGTATTATCCTACGTAGTTTCTGAGCAGTCATTGCACTTTTTCGCCCTGGTTCAAATAAGATGGTATGCAACAAGCGTTTCAGATTGTGAGCGCAACAAAGCAAACCCGGGAATTTGAGTTCAGTAACTTTGATAAAACAAACGTGGCATTACTGAAAAAGAAGCATCGCAGTTCACTAACTCTGTACACTATATCTAACAATTACAAGGATCGATCGGATCCTTCCTTTCATCAGTGCTCCTGTTACAAACCAAGACTCACCACTCCACAGGTTCGTTTCCTGGGGAACAGCGTTTGCGCTCACCCTTCGGTAAATTCCCTCTATCAATTTATCCATGCTCTTTGGAGATTTAAGGTCAACTTCATGTAGTTCAACTGCTATTCTAAATAGAACAAAAAGTACTTTAAACTCCTCTTTCGATGTAAGCGACACAAGTCTAGTAGGGTTCCAGTTGAACAGCCATTGCAAATCTGTTGTTTATTCCAATGCCGCCACAGAACTAGACCTTCAATATTATCGCTTGATTTTTCCGAATCATCGCCTCTTCTCTTTGGGTTCTGGATAATTGAATTAGCATTTTCCAGACGCTTCGTATACTTGTCAGCAAAGCGCTCACCCTCCCCCACACTGGTCCATTGATTTAGTTGACTTCTCCAGACCAATATCCCTTAGTGGTTTCCACCTCACCTCATTCAATCAATGTCCCACCCGTTCGTCGTACCTTCCTATAGTCTACTGAAAACAAAGAGAGTCTGTGTTATTCCCACTTTTTGAATGCAGCTTATGTGACTACCTTCCTTAGCACATGCTCAGTCTGGTGGAAGTTGTTCCGGTTTTTGTTCCCCAAACAGGGCAAAACATAGAAGTTGAAAGCATGCTCGGGTGCGATCAGACATTCGAAATAGGCATAATTTATAGAAATCATTTGCTCAAGCGCTTTCCTAATGAATTTACGTTTATGATTAGTGGGATGAGAGTCAGATGTTCTGGCACAAAGACTGACATTCATTTGGGGGACTGGTCAAAGTCATTTACATAGTTTTTGCAAATGTTATTGTTTCACATTTTGCATTCTCGTAGATTCCTGTGGGGAAAAAACAGAAATAACGCAACTACCCCCCTTATTTTTGAAATTCGCCTGATATGTATTAGATACATTTATACAATAAAACCGCTAAGTTCGGATAGTAAAATGCCCAATATCCCATAAATTTGACCCTTGTTACCGAAACTCACACGCACCGAGTCACATCTGGGTAGCTTAATCCACTCGAACCAAAAAGCAGTCAAAACTAAGTTCGCGGATATTGCGAGGAGAACTTGTTGTTGGACAGTAATGAATAGAAGTCTCACCTATAGGTGCCTTCCGGGTCGAGCGATCAACAAAATAACATATCAAAGGAAAGAATGCTGACGCCGTCTGACAGAGCGGTGATCGTAAATTAACCAGTGAAAAATAGAGAAAAGGTTAGCTAGCTGGACCGGAAGCGCAACACGAACAACGGATGGCAACACAAAGCCCTCAGATTAGACGGTCATTGGAGGTTGACGTGGCAGAATGCACCGGAAAGTACATCTGACTAGAGTTTCTATCTTGTCGATTGAGAATCCAGAAGGAATTCACCAGGTTTAGGCTGAATTAATAGGAGATAGGATCGAGAATGATCGGGAATAAAAGTATGGATAGGACAGAAGAGGTCAAGAAGCTACAATAGTTGCGGTAATTGGCTGCAGAAAACTTGCCACCTGTATACAGCACCCTTACGTTCCCCGACTTATATAAGGATCATTTTGTTCCTTCTTTTATGCCAATTTCTCGAAGCAGCCTATCGTGAAATACCCACAAATTCTTCCTCTGTCTGCATAATATACTACAACATGCATATTTCAACCATTGGAAATAGTTCGGGGATATAAATAAATCCTAATGTAATCACAAGCCATCAGTATTTAGTTTTGGAAGAGCAACTAAGAATCATCCGGTAAAACCCGAAGTCGTTTATTCGACAAGGCCCCTCTTTAATACTGTGAGAGAGTTGGGAAAATATAGCCGCCTATTTACAAGTAGCCATAATCTCAGCGTAGTTCAACGCATGAGCTGTACCCGAAAAATCCATTTTAGCTCATGACATATGAATAAAATATGAGTGGCGAGATACGCCTTACCACACACATGGAGTTCACGTGGTTCTATTGTTTTCTAAGTTATTTTCTGGATGCTAATGAGTTCCACCTGGAACTCGGAGGCTGTGCATACTTGACGAGCCACAAGAAGGGTGAAACCGGTCGTGGGCTGTCGAAGAGTTTTCAGAAACCTCATGAGTATTGACTTACTCTCTTTCATCCCACCCTTCCAAGGTATGCATTATTCTTGGCCTCGATAACTTGGCGCGCACATGACTAATCTGCTGTCTCTTGGGCGAGTTTCACAAGTAGGCTACCTGATACCTCCCCGAACAATCGCTCTTTGATTAGGTTGCGTACTCTGTAGGACCATCCTAGCAATTCTGGATGTCTATGCAATGTATCGCGTTATCTCCAATATCGTACCAACTGAAACATGATGCAGGCCGATGCAGTTGTCTAAGACCATCATAAACGAGAGATTCAGCGGCGTTCCAGGTGAGTATCCGGTCAAAACCAAATTGGTATGCAAACGAGTGCAATTCGCTAGTCTACAGTGAAATTTTATGTGCTCCGAAGCTTTAAATATCATTATCATGGATACTTAGAGGTCCTGCTGAACTGAAAATTGATTACAAGCTCTTTACAAACGTGGGAAATAAAATCACCAGTACATTGTTGACCATTGACTTAGGATAAATGTCTTGGTTACTAATCGGTATTTGGATAGATATCTGCGGTGCCACTGTCCCGCAGATAGCAACTTCGATGAGTTTTACTCCCATACAGTAAAACTGATAAGTATTTAGGGGGTTGCACGAAACTTTCGCAACAGCAGTTCGGTGATACAGAAAGGATATCCACCGATTTTCGTCACTCTTTAGCAAGGATTCATTCAGGGACATAAACTGGAGAAGTTCCTTTCATTATTCGATTAATCATTCACTAGTCATTGTGTATAGTACACTTAGGGGTATTTGTTCCGAAGGTCCGAACGATTTTGAGGGCCCTGAATTAGCTAATATTTGCCGTTATTACTAGACTGCTGGTTTCCAGTCTGATCGCGGATGGCTTCTTACTTTTCAACCAGTCGAATGGCCGATCGTCTGGCTTTGACTTTGTCACGTGAATCATTTTCTGGCATGGCTGATTCACACATTAGACTAACTGACCATACCAGTGACGCGGTTGCCTTGGCGACTGCTCATCGGCTTGCGCGCGCGCACGCACACGTATGCACACAGCCAAAAAGTGAGCGACAGGAAAACAATGATTCGTCAACTTAATCTTGCTGACTTTGTACGGTCTTCGTCCCACCTAGGAATACGCAAC
This sequence comes from Opisthorchis viverrini, assembly GCF_000715545.1. NCBI lineage: Eukaryota > Metazoa > Platyhelminthes > Trematoda > Opisthorchiida > Opisthorchiidae > Opisthorchis > Opisthorchis viverrini. The sequence continues at coordinate 1,061,206 of NW_008751726.1, forward strand.
GGCACGTCTCCATACATATACAGACACACATAGCGATCAGACGCGTAAAGGTGGAGCTACACGTACGGCTGCGTTGTTTACACAATCGTACCTACGTGCCATCGGAATCGGGAGCCAATCAGAATGGAGCGCAATATTGACGCTTGTCCCACGTGTCTGCCCCTGAGCGGTCAGCGCTTTGCGTGGACTCGAGGACACCTAACAAAAGGAATACCTCTAGGACGTGACCTCAGTCCTTGGTGTGTAAATGTCGGATCTACTCAAATGACTGAACATGGGACATTTGAGGAATAATTGTGAAACGGATTTGCCCGCTGTATATCAATAGAGTGAGTGAGTAAAACAAAGAAATGCAATTTTTGACCTTGCCCCCGGTGATTCACCAATATGACAAAGAATTAGACTTATCAATACCTGGGCTGTTAGTTCAGTCATAAGCTAGTTGCCAATAGCTGATCGCCTAGTTCAATGCTCCTTACTCGAAGATATT
>NW_008751726.1:1062667-1074864 GCF_000715545.1 Opisthorchis viverrini
ATATATATCCTCAGCGGAACGTTTTCCCTGAACAGCTGACGGCGTCCTTCAGTTACCATTTCACCAAAACCTTAATGAATATTTTCACTGAGCTTTGCGGGATAGTCTCATGAGGAATCTGACTGGCTTTTGTGCACTATCAGAGTCTAAAATATTCCAAGGCTTTGAGACCATAGTTTTAATGTGTCCTGGCATTGCGACGTACATATGGTTTACTTTGGATGCAGCTCTGAACGGAAAGCTTTCAGATCTATCACTGCTGACTCCTCGGTTTCTCATTCTAATTCATCACCCACGTTTTGAAAAGATGAGCCCCATTTTCTACTAAATGTCGATTTCTTAAATTGAGAAAATTTGCTTTGGATTTCCGGTCATGCAATTAGATCGAATCGTTAATGTTCACCAAGCATGCGATGAGGCACAACATCAGATGGGATTAAATTAGACGTGGAGGCAGGAGGATGGAAAAGGCAGGAACTAGAAATGTTATCGAGAACGAAGCATGTCCACACACGCGCAAAGTGAAGTTTCAAAATTGTGTGAGGACTCGGACATCAAAGGAGAGCGGGATTAATGGGTCCCGTCCGTTGGTTTCCCGTTTTAGTTTTCTTTCTTATCCAGCGGCAGTATTAAAATAAGCTGTCGACAAAAAAAAGTGTGTAGCATAACTTTCCTGAAATTTATTCAAGGTCAGCGTCATACATCTTAGAAATGTGGATTTATCAGCTATGTTGCGACCGTTTGACCTCTCAGTTCATGTCACCATAGATACAAGTTTTCTCAGTACGAACACCAAGAGTTTTGGTAATAGCTTCTTTTTCATGGAGAATGGTGTACCAAACTAGGTCAGCTACTGCGCTCAGGGGAATTCACCTCCACGGAACCTCAGCATTGACCTTTAAGGGAATGATTCTTCAGGAGAGACGACAAAACCGACCACTCCATTCTGGAAGTGTTTGAGGAGGTCAGATTCTGCTTGTCATTCGGACATGCCTAACCAAGTACCATAAAAATTGCACTGAAAGATTCAGGCTTAAGTTAGTTAGTCCCACTAGATTATTGTCACACGTTTTAGTTCCATTATCAATAGGAACATGTTACATGTTGTGAATTACTGATTCGACTCACCCACTTTGCAGGACTGCGTGGATCCTTTTAGAGAATATCAGTCAGTTAACTTAAAAATCAGAACACATCTGACTTAGCCGCAAGCCATAAGTAGTCTGTTCAGGATGTGGGAGAGTCTTGCGGGTATCCCGGTTGGAGTTTGTTGCTTGAGTAGCTGCTCACTTGCAGTGCGGTGTATGAGGGAACGGTGGGTGGTGCGATATCTTATCTAATTTGGAGTTAGTCATAATATTGACCGGCCACTCCTGTCCAGATATGTGGTGTTCATCAATCAAGCCGAAAGTCTAAGGTACGAATACCCGTAGTAATTCATGTGATGTACCCTACTGTTGATTCCAAGTAAGGGTGAAATAATTAAACAGTACCATTAGAATTTCCAGCATACACTAACTCCAGCTGAAGAATGAAATCCTGCCTAAGGTTTGAAAATCTGTCTGCAACCTACTAAGCGAAAACCAATGTGATATCTCTTCTTTGAAAGTGGCGAGGGAGCAGATCAAATACCCATTCAGAAAATGTTTCCCCGAGAAGCGGTTGATATAAAGAAATTGCACGCCGCGCTAGGTTATCCCCTAACTGGAGACGTCTCCCTGTGTGCGGGATTAATAAAGTCCACCTTTATGAAAATATACTGCGATATCTCGAATATCATGCCAACTGAATCATGAGGCGACCTGTCTGCAGCACATGCAGTTATAGAATATCATAAGTGAAAGATGCAGTTGAGTCTCTTGTGAAAACCAAATTGATTTGCAAATGAGTGTATTTCTCGTAAAGTTCACCTTGTTTACTTGGCGATGCAAGTTCATTCGCAAGTCCTGTTTCGTCAACCAGACATTTTTGATAAATGATTTAGTTTCCAACAGGTGTCTGACATCACTCACCGTGGTCAGAGAGGTCTGCGAACATCCATCGAAAACAGAGGACGGGAATTGATAGAAACCATTTGTACAATACAAACTTCACATGGGTTAAAGGAATAGGGAGATAAGATTTCTAATTTATTGGCGAAACTCCAGCTGATCACCACACACAAAATAAAAAACGTGAGTAGAACGCGAAATATTGACGAATGTACATAACCACATGACCAATAGAAATCCATAACTCAATTAGCAACCGGCGTTTACCGTCTGGACAACAGTGTCGCTTGCTCGCGCGACATGTTACGTAGGCCAAAGCTGGAAGTGTTTTTCCCCGCGTCGTCTCCATTCCCTGTTTACTAAGATGACAACTACCGCATAAGTATCTGGTCAACGAGTTTTTGGACGAAACAACCGGCGTTTACCGTCTGGACAACAGTGTCGCTTGCTCGCGCGACATGTTACGTAGGCCAAAGCTGGAAGTGTTTTTCCCCGCGTCGTCTCCATTCCCTGTTTACTAAGATGACAACTACCGCATAAGTATCTGGTCAACGAGTTTTTGGGACGAAACACGTGTATGAGTTTTCAATGCACTGCCAATGAACAGGAAACTTATACGAAGTCTTCATAGTTGTATAGCTCATGGGAAGAGAACTACCGATAGAAATACATACCACATTTAACAGAAACCATGAGTAGACGCGAGGCAAACAGAATTTCCATAAGTATCAAAAATTATGAATTAAGATTCGAAGGAACAAGTCTGCAATTTGAATCGATTCAGGTTCCACCTAGACTGGTAGCCCATTAGGGATCTCTTGAACAACAGATTTGATGGTTTTGCGTGTGTATTCCCGTGGTGTCTGCTATCCTATACGACTGATAAAATCTGTGCTTGCTCTGTCAGTTTATTGAACTTTGGATCGTTAACTTGATATCATGCCTTTCAAAGGGATCTCGAATTCTAGTGTTTCCTGTGATCTAATATACTACCGACAAGGTTGATAAAAATCATCGTGAGCGACCAATGGAACTGCACCTCACTAAATGAGTCTCAGTCCAAGACGGTTTGCAAATGAATTCTTAGTGTTATCCGCTAGGACTAACCAATTCATTTTTCAACTAACGAAATTGTCTCAGAACGGAGGATCAGTTCTGACAAACACGAATACATCCATAACCCTTTATTGCGGCAGGTAGCTCAATAAATCTGTCTAGAATTGTTTGCCTAATTTGTCAACGACTACGCATTGTCTCAACCACTGGCACAACAAAAAGGCGTTGAAGAGAAACGTTTGTGCATGATGAATGCACCGTGCGGTATCCTTATTCACCGGCACCACTTTCTTTGGGTTACTCTTAGCTTTCCTACGATTCAAAATGATCGTTGGTGAGCCTACATGAGGGATTAGTGAAGGGAAAACACCTCTCTAGAGTTTTGCTGCTTCTGATTCTGTCCCGCTGAAATCTTCTCGTTGCGTGTTCTGTAGTAAGACTGCGTCTATGGATAGCAAAATCGAGAGTTTGGAGGTACGCTTTTAGAACTGGATTTCCGTGAGCACATCTGACTAAAAGAGGGATGGCTGATTTCAAACATAACCAACGTCTGTCAGGCTAGTTATACGGAACACCATAAAGGCAAACGTTCCTACGTTTCACAATCACTTTCATGTAAAACCTGTCATTGAAGCCGAAACTAGTGGCTTTGTCAGCTTTCGTAACTCTGTGAAGATCACCTGATGAGTGTGATGACACAAATAATCGATAGGGTGTATTATTCGTCACTTAGCCACAGGTAAAGCGTGTGTTTACGCTAAAATAACACTCAGTGGTTAAAATATGGTACTAAAATGCAATTTCTTTCTGAAGCGGGTTACTCCAGGATAAACCCACCATACAACGCAAGCTATATGAGCTTTGGGGTTGGCTTCTAGCATGAAGGTCATGCATGATTGCGTGACTGATAAAACAGTAGAAGGGATGTTTGTCGCCTATCCATACGAATTTGCTTTAAAAAACGTCCGTCCTAGCCGGTAGTCACGTGATTTTCCGTGTATGATATTGCTGTGAACAGCATGCCGACTGTTCGAGTGGAAACGGCATCCCATCGTAGTCTGCAGAAGTGCCCGGTCATTTCCCCTATTAGCCGCCATAACTAAGTGAATCTAACATGCTACTGCTGAGTGTGATCGATGATAATGCGGGCGTTATCCTTTTCAGCTGTGATTATCGACCCTTATCCATAAAAGTAGGAACATCCAGGCAGACACACTTTTCACTTGTGAGCTACTTTCAGATTCAGGCTGCATGGTATCGGTGTACTATTATAGCCTAATTTTGAAGTGCACATCTATCAGGCATTACATCGCATGCTCTACCGAGGGCCGGTTTGTTGTCGAGGTATAGTAGGTGGTCGTTAACTGCAGGTTTATTAGGTTCTTCAAACATCACCCGCATTTTCGAAACTGTGATTAGTTTAATTAAAGGTTGGCCTAACTACCCATTAAAATGTCAGCTCCGGCACATGTTACTCAGAATCTATGCGTTGAGTTACCATTGATCGGTTACACCCTAGGCGTTTCCGAATTAATTAGACGAGCTAAGTGCTCGTGCTTCAGTAAACACATCTACAAAATGACGGTTTGTTTCTTTCTTGTGTAAAAATACGGATCTTGCAGCGGTTTATCCGTCAAAACAGGCGACGTTTCGAAAAAAACGAGTAATATTCAACATCATGCAATGTTGACCCACTTCCAACATTATCATTGTACAAAATTCTTTCGACTCAATAAGACTTCAGGGTTCACGGGTTTGGGAATGATGCCAGTACTTTCCAAACCAGATGAAATCATAGCAATTTCACTAAATCATTTTCGTTGGGTTCCCTGCAGAATTTCAGTTCGCCGCTTCACTTCAGTCAAACCGATCCGATCGGAACTTGTTTTCGTCCTCTTGGAATTTAGCGAACGTCTCCTTTCATTGGACCAACGAATTAATACAATCCGTGATCAATTCGCGATGAATAATGACCATGGATTCATCTGTCCTGGAGACATAGTATGTAGGTATTTCGCAGTCCAGCCTGTGGGACGCTAACAAGACAGCAGACTTGTAACAACGCGCATGCATCAAACAGCACACACTCACCACACAGTCAGACAAACCTATCCAGTCACCGTCCGACAGTGCGAAGTCAGTGAATCCCCGATGAATCCCCAATGTTACATCGATCAAGACTGCACTGTCCAACCCAGCGAATGATTCATCCTTCCCATGAATCGAATCATGTCTGCACCGGTCATCAGACGGAAGCTACAGCCGACAACACTAAACCGGCATTCACCCCGCAACTTTCCGCTCAGGCAAGTAAACATCACATAACTAGTGCCTGGAACGTCACCCAGACAACACCGACTATATAAGGCAGTTTAAAATGCAATGAAACGAATGCGAAATTCAAAGACAACTTTCAAATATTGGCAAACTTAAGATAGTAATTTTGAAATAAACAAAAATACGGTTAGGATATAAAGTTAGTGTGAGCTTCCAAGAAACTGAGTGAAACGACCATGGAAGTCTCTGCAGAAAGCCAGCAAATGAAACTAAATCTGAATTGGCAAAGACCAACAAGACCCATTTTTAGGCTGAAAATAATGACATTTCCTGTGTTTTACCAATGTGAAAAAAAGTTGTTGCAAGGACAGAAGAAATAATTCTGCGAGCAGTTGCCGAATAGAACCGATGAGTCAATGAACTGCACACAAGTTCAGATGTTCAGTTCAGTTTGTGGTGCAGCAGTAAGACACGAGGTTTATTCGCATCAGTCAAACGTTTCAAATGTTTCGGACAGAACTACTAGGCTAAAACCCAGATTCATCCTTCCCATGAATCGAATCATGTCTGCACCGGTCATCAGACGGAAGCTACAGCCGACAACACTAAACCGGCATTCACCCCGCAACTTTCCGCTCAGGCAAGTAAACATCACATAACTAGTGCCTGGAACGTCACCCAGACAACACCGACTATATAAGGCAGTTTAAAATGCAATGAAACGAATGCGAAATTCAAAGACAACTTTCAAATATTGGCAAACTTAAGGTAGTAATTTTGAAATAAACAAAAATACGGTTAGGATATAAAGTTAGTGTGAGCTTCCAAGAAACTGAGTGAAACGACCATGGAAGTCTCTGCAGAAAGCCAGCAAATGAAACTAAATCTGAATTGGCAAAGACCAACAAGACCCATTTTTAGGCTGAAAATAATGACATTTCCTGTGTTTTACCAATGTGAAAAAAAGTTGTTGCAAGGACAGAAGAAATAATTCTGCGAGCAGTTGCCGAATAGAACCGATGAGTCAATGAACTGCACACAAGTTCAGATGTTCAGTTCAGTTTGTGGTGCAGCAGTAAGACACGAGGTTTATTCGCATCAGTCAAACGTTTCAAATGTTTCGGACAGAACTACTAGGTTCATCTAAAACCCACGGGTTACCACTCAACCCTGCACTGACGATGTCACCTCGATTGGTGATGAAACGTTTGCAATCCAACTGCCAAGCTCGGCGAACAGACCAACAACCAAACAGCGCACCCGAGCTACCTACATTCCACAACATTGCTAACCCACGGGTTTGTCAATATGCTATTTTTCTTCAGAATATTAAACGAAAAGACCGCGAAGTTGGTTTGAAAATCTAGCGAAAATTCAGTGCTTCTTGGTCAAACTGGGTAATAATCTTGTCGCGATATCTGTGCGATCAGATTGAGTACTTAGTTACTGCAAAAATGCCAGTCACGGCCGTCCTCTAATAGGCCGGTAGGCATTTTTAATGCTGTTGTGAATATTTGGTTGCCGAACAAGATTTTCTAAAGCATTCTTATGCATTCTATGTTTTCTACATTGGTCAGTGTTGCATCCATGCGTGAAGTGAATAAGCCAGATTGCTCTAGGTAGATAAACCATGTTAGATCGCGTTTGTACTGTCTACAGAAGATGGCCTTTAGTGACTACTGTACTCATAGTCCAGGGGTATTAGATATATATATATATATATATATATATCTTAAAACGTGAATTATTAGAGGGGTTCCCAATAACGGAATAGTACCAAGAACCAACAACGTAGTGAGTATAGGGGAGTTGAAAATGGAAACAATGTTTTTTAAAACATTTTTACACGTTACACACCTTTTCAGATGTATCCGGCCTAATCAGGCGAGGCGCGCATTTCATCAAGTTTAGCGGGGCTAAAAGTTGGTGTATGCGGCTGTTTCAGATAAGAACAATAAGAGGACACTAAGAACTCACAAGCTGGTCTGTTGTCAGTACTCAATACCAGCAGCTTAGGAAAATAAGTTAATATGCACACAGTGTGTAGCTTTTATCCTGAAAAATCTATTTTCCTAAGCTCTGTCGTTTTTAACCAGAGACAAATGAGGTAACATGGAATAGGTGGCTTTAGAGCACAGTCATTTCAGTCAATAACACGGTAATTCGTCTTTGTGTGCCACATTCACCTGCATTCTTATTGCCTTCAAACATTCGATAGTTTATCAAAGAACATTTCTCGTTGGAAGGGACAACCACAGGAGAGCTAGATAAAACCTGGGACCTCCAGGAATCTCATTCTGTTCAGGAAGTGACTATCAATTGTTTCAATTGATGATAAAGTTGACCTACGACACAGAATATTTTGCAGGCAAAAGTCCACCTTCGGTGCTTAGGAAATTTGAAAGGGGGAATCCTGTGTACTCCATTCCACTACCGATGACTCGTGAGAGTCCTAGGAATCTAAATAATGAGTGATTTGTAATCGCTGAGTTGCTGGATAGATTCGATTCCAGTGCTACAGGGTGTTAACTGATCAAAAGACGTTCGTCAAGTTGTGCCGGAACCGATGTTGCCTATCTACAAAGGTTTGGAAGCCGGATAATTCCGTCAAGCCTTCTCGAAGTTTCCCCTGTGGCCAACAAAATAAAATAATCACTAAAAATGTCTTGCTGAGCACTACTACCCCGTACCGTGGTTCAAAATATACTTCTGTTGGAATACTTCAGCATGACTTGTACTGAAATTCTCGTCTGACCCCCAACTTAGAAAAACTTAAACCAAATTGACTTTATATGAGTGATGATATAACAATACATTCTAGAGCGTCGGGATGGAATCCGTTCTGCTATTCTGTCCCTAGGGGAATAAAAATAATGGCCACTCATCCGATTCCTAAGATTTTCAGAAATTGCCCTTATTTGATAAATGTTTCTTCCTTTTTGTGTGGGGAGAGACGACTCAGTGGTTAGAGACCGAATCTGCTGACCGGAAGGTCCGTGGTTCAAACCCGACTTCTGCATCTCGACCTCCCCTGTCTAGGCTTGTGCAACCTGGTGGTACCCCAGCCCTCATGTTTCCTTCAGGTGCAATGGCAGCTAAGCACCGGAAGGGTGTTGCAGCTTAGCGATTATCTTATCTATTATCATTTTGTATTAATCGTTTATTTCGGCAAACTTCCTCGTGTATATTTAATGACTCAACGTCTAACAACAGGCGCTCTGTTTTAATTAATACTACTTACCGCTGATGATTCCTTACTAGGCTTTGCTGACGCCGGCTGAGCTCTTGTCTGATAACAGAAAACGACTTAATTAGATATGTCTGTATTCGAGGAACAACTAAATTATATCTTTTGAGTGTAATTGGTAGAAACTCTGACGTCAATGCGAATGAACCGATTCGTCGTGAAGTGGAGTATTTCTAGAGCGTGCTACCTCAAAACAACTAATTATCCAGCCTTGACTACTTTATTCAATGCCACCAGGTTGTTTGTTTTAGATTATATGAAATAAGTCTAAGAGCATCAGTTCAGCAACCACAGATATATCTGGCCATTTGACCTGCTACACTATTTGCCCGCATTGTTCATCATCCCCCACCAGGGACCGTATTTTAGAGTTTTGTTTGATTCAGTTTCTATACAAGGATGGGCGTTGAGCTGTACCCTTGGATATTGTCTATCTTTCTGGACCGATAAGATCCCGCTGACCCTGTCAGGAAACGCTCTAGAGAGACAGAGAGACTTGCGTTTTTCAAGCTGGATTCGACGCGTGGAGGACTTTTACTCCAACTCAGCTGTGTATTTTAAGTATACGTTTAATTGTGCTCATCCGGCAGGAGCGATAAAATCATGAAACCAGAATCGAAGCCCATTCTGATGTTAGGAGGCAACTAGCCTAGATGATCAAACAAGTTCAATAGCTATCCGATATACCTCTGTCCATTACTTGAGGGAAAAAATGCACACACAGATAAATAAAAAGATAATCGTCACCATGCTTAGAAAGTCGAGAGACGAACGCTGGTGTCAGATTGTTTTAACGATCACGGCAAGCTAAGGATGTGAACGAAGCCCTGCCACTGACACAGGTCGAAATTCAGTGTTATTTAAAGCTTGCTTCGCTGTGACCAATACATTAAATACAGTAGACGAATTTCATGATCCTTAGATTAAGTGAAGCCAAAATGAATAGGAAGAATCGCGCTAATAACGACATCACTGCTTTCTTGTTTCACCCAAGATAGGTGTTTCCAGATCCCAAAGTCGCATGCTTCGTCTTGAGACCAGGCGCTACAACTGCAGCCAGCCCAAAGTAGCTTATGTGGTTACTGGTTACTCGCCATAAGCATTTTTTTCTGGAAACTAAATTTTAAACTACAAGGTAATCAGTGATAATCTCAGTGACTTTGGGAGGGTTTTACAGGAGACGCCAAGCTTCCGGAAGTTTTTACCTTACAAAGCAACTGAATGCAAGCGGGACTATTGGAGATCATCTTTCCGGCGCCATTGCTTTCTAATCCAGCTTTATCAACCTGCTGTAATTCTGCGACAAAAAAAGCAGACACGACGAAAAGTTAAGGCTTTGGACACGGCCACATATGTTCAATATCTGCGCGTTTTCATAAATGCTTATAGGTGGAAAGGGTGGATAGAAACGTAATCTGTTCATAGTACATTGAATGATCGATGTAGCCTTGTTTTGATCACTATTCAGGATAGTTACTTCAAAGAAAGAACGGTGGGTCACCACTGCTACTGACACCAAAAAATGGTCATGCTTATTCGGCTTGTGGAAGAGGTACAGATACTTATGGTAATTTCTCAGAACAAGGCAGATTTTTCTTTTCAAAATCTTGAACTTTATCGTCCAATAAAGTGAGAATTCCAACAAGTGTCAGGCCAGTTGCCCCTTCATTTGAGGAAAGTTTTCGTGATATATCAAAAGTATCTTCGACATGAGGGGGTGAGGTTCCTTTACCTCCGAAGGACTAGAAATTTCCATTGCCCATGTAATATCCCGTTGTACGGGCGCGTCATTAATATCTTTTATCGCAGCATGAAGAATTTCTGTCCTGCGGTCGGGGGAGGATTTTATTCAAACAACACATTTTGGGATGAATTAGCGCGTCGACAGTTGAAACCTCTATGTTAGCTGTAGACTCCCGTCATCTGGGTCACCACTAGCAGACCATCTTTTTGCGAACACAGAAGTGGTTGAATAATGAACATCAAAACGTGAAACATAGTGGAGTTAGGGTTACTCTACCTGGCTTTATCCCAGTTTTCATAATTGGTGCGAATATCACGTCCTAACAAAGGATCCAGCCTTAGTAGCAAGCCAAATTAAGCATGGTCAGTGGAAGCTCTTATCATTTCGGGGAATGGTTTAGCAAGTTTCGCCAGACAGAGGAACCTGCTTGTATAGAGTTTTATGTTTGAATGAGTCACTTTCTTCAACCACAAGGCATTTGTATCATGTTTCTGGAAGTCACCATTCTTCGGGAGCTACGATGAAAGCAGTTAGTTAACCTAGCACTATTTTCTTCATTATTCGTAGTTAAAAATTGCTTTACTCTGCAACACTTTACGTTCACGCGACACGAACCAAGAATCTCTTTTGCCACGGGAAGTATATGCTGCCCGGTTGCACTCAAGGTAAACTAGTGAACTGATCCCAATTAACAGCTAACACAAATAAGCCAACTCACTCTCTGCTAAGAGGTACCCACGACGCAAGCCATGCTCTTTTCTCGGCGAAAAAGCTTGACAAGCTTGACAATCTGGCTACCCCTAATTTTACGCTATAAGCCCTATTGATCGCAAACACACAAAGCAGTTTGGAACAGTTTGAAAAATTTGAACGATGGGGAGAAAACGTAAGATGACATTTTATTCCTTTCCCAATGAGCGTTACAGACGTGCTAGCATCTGTAACTCATTGAGCTAAATCCTTATTCCTTATTCAAATTTTCACCTCCCTCAGCAGTTTGATGGTACGACCAACTTACGACAGAGAGAAATGTCTACTCGTGTATGCTGTTCAAATCAATGACACTGAGACACACACATATGTTGGGCAAAATCTCGCATCTTCCCGTTCTTGCTTTGCGGAAGATGTGGCTTAAAACAGACTAGTTGATACAGACAACGTGTTTGCGGCATAGTACTTGGAGAGTTAGTAAAAACGAGTGTGAAGACAATGTTTTTCTAACATACAGCAAATAACTATCTGCCAGACGCGGTCCCGCACATTATACTGTAAGGCAATATTCAGAGTATTTACTTCCATGAACCACTGACGTCAGGACTGGCTGCCTCACCATCATCATCATCATCATCATCATCATCATCATCATCAAGATGGACGGCATGACATCACCGATGCATCACTGCCTTAAAACTATGACATATTTTAAAACTTTACTAGGAAGGAAAAAGTGAAAATGGGTGAGAAACTAACTTAACACAATCGTCCCGAGGTGCCTACACATCCAGACACTCATTTGGGCAATCTAGATAGAAAATGACAACAGAACGCCGTTGACAACAACTGGCAGCCATATCTTGCAGCATCAAGCCAGTAGCACCGACATCACCCGAACGTTTCGTGATCCCTATCATACACCTCCTCCAGGACAAGGGTTGGCCACTTCTCTGCTTCCGCCACTCTGATTTGGACACGAAAACAGCACCCCTTTCGGCAAACGATGGTTCGGCATGCACAACACGTCCTAACCAATGCAGTTTCTGGTGCTGGATAGATGTTTCAATGAAAGTCCTCGTTGCACAGCCAATAACTCACTTTCTAACTGCCTCGTTACGGACTCGCTGACACCAACCCGCACGAGCTATGGTTATGAGACAGTGGCTGT
>NW_008751726.1:1075296-1139210 GCF_000715545.1 Opisthorchis viverrini
TTTCGGGGAATGGTTTAGCAAGTTTCGCCAGACAGAGGAACCTGCTTGTATAGAGTTTTATGTTTGAATGAGGCACTTTCTTCAACCACAAGGCATTTGTATCATGTTTCTGGAAGTCACCATTCTTCGGGAGCTACGATGAAAGCAGTTAGTTAACCTAGCACTATTTTCTTCATTATTCGTAGTTAAAAATTGCTTTACTCTGCAACACTTTACGTTCACGCGACACGAACCAAGAATCTCTTTTGCCACGGGAAGTATATGCTGCCCGGTTGCACTCAAGGTAAACTAGTGAACTGATCCCAATTAACAGCTAACACAAATAAGCCAACTCACTCTCTGCTAAGAGGTACCCACGACGCAAGCCATGCTCTTTTCTCGGCGAAAAAGCTTGACAAGCTTGACAATCTGGCTACCCCTAATTTTACGCTATAAGCCCTATTGATCGCAAACACACAAAGCAGTTTGGAACAGTTTGAAAAATTTGAACGATGGGGAGAAAACGTAAGATGACATTTTATTCCTTTCCCAATGAGCGTTACAGACGTGCTAGCATCTGTAACTCATTGAGCTAAATCCTTATTCCTTATTCAAATTTTCACCTCCCTCAGCAGTTTGATGTTACGACCAACTTACGACAGAGAGAAATGTCTACTCGTGTATGCTGTTCAAATCAATGACACTGAGACACACACATATGTTGGGCAAAATCTCGCATCTTCCCGTTCTTGCTTTGCGGAAGATGTGGCTTAAAACAGACTAGTTGATACAGACAACGTGTTTGCGGCATAGTACTTGGAGAGTTAGTAAAAACGAGTGTGAAGACAATGTTTTTCTAACATACAGCAAATAACTATCTGCCAGACGCGGTCCCGCACATTATACTGTAAGGCAATATTCAGAGTATTTATTTCCATGAACCACTGACGTCAGGACTGGCTGCCTCACCATCATCATCATCACCATCATCATCATCATCATCATCATCATCAACATCATCATCATCATCAAGATGGACGGCATGACATCACCGATGCATCACTGCCTTAAAACTATGACATATTTTAAAACTTTACTAGGAAGGAAAAAGTGAAAATGGGTGAGAAACTAACTTAACACAATCGTCCCGAGGTGCCTACACATCCAGACACTCATTTGGGCAATCTAGATAGAAAATGACAACAGAACGCCGTTGACAACAACTGGCAGCCATATCTTGCAGCATCAAGCCAGTAGCACCGACATCACCCGAACGTTTCGTGATCCCTATCATACACCTCCTCCAGGACAAGGGTTGGCCACTTCTCTGCTTCCGCCACTCTGATTTGGACACGAAAAGAGCACCCCTTTCGGCAAACGATGGTTCGGCATGCACAACACGTCCTAACCAATGCAGTTTCTGGTGCTGGATAGATGTTTCAATGAAAGTCCTCGTTGCACAGCCAATAACTCACTTTCTAACTGCCTCGTTACGGACTCGCTGACACCAACCCGCACGAGCTATGGTTATGAGACAGTGGCTGTAACACACCTGAAGTGCCTCAGTTCCGCCGCTTGAACAGCCATACAACAAAACAGCCCGTATATTAGCCTGATACACATGTCCCTTGGGATTAAGTAATATACCGATTTGAAACTGTGTCTCAACTTTGCAGAAGCAACCCGGACGTTGTAGATTCCTGAATGACCTCACGTGTAACACCACAGTCGCAGCCAGTAAAATCTACATGGTACGTAAATTGCTCCACAACTTTGAGGGCCTCTCCCTGGATTGTAAATGGCGTGTTCACTGACTAACGAGCTGCCTACTGGCAACTGTCGGAGTATTGGCATAAATTTCAACAGTTCACACACTCATTACTTACTTGAAAATCTATACACATGTGCGACCTAAATAATTTTCTATATGACTGCTTTCGCTGTTCAACTCAGGAATGTTGCTACAGAATTGACTAGTTAGACTGGAGGTTTACACTACAGTTGCACTTGTCTATACTTGCACTGATTCTGGGTGTTTCTAGTGACTAGTGTATCCGTCAGAATAAGACAGTTTTATTTTTATGAACAAAAATTTAGTGTGCTTACTTTGAATGACGTTGAGCGGAACCACAGAATACACCAAACATTTTTTTGGCTATCTATAAAGAAAAATGTTGGTGGATCACGTAGCATAGATGGCAGTTGGCTTGTTCGCTGTTCACATTGCCCAGCTCAGCGAACAAGCCAACTACCATTTAGGGCTATGCTAATAAACCCTCAAGCGTGGTACACATTGGTTTCACATTTGACTGGCCTGGGTTCATAGGTAGCGTCAAAGTTGGAGAAAAAATGCTGGAGTTGCATTTTGACCCCGACATATAAGAAAACTTATAACAGACATGCAGAATAACGGTAAATATTTAAATATTTTACCAGAAAAGTGGCTCGGCAAATGTCACGAACAAATCGACCGCTCATTATTGGAAATTGCGGCAACCGGCGTTTTTTGAAACAGCTGTGCAGACATGCTAATAACTCCACAGTGAAAGTACATAGGAGAAGTATAAACGTGACTGTCTCGACCGACACTTTAATATTGCATGGTTCTACTTATCCTGTAGAGTCACAAGCTATTTTTGTTTTCCTATCTGTTGTCATCTGGTTAACTCAATCTCTACACTCAAATTGGAGTTTGCGTTCCTCGTCTGTCTGAGTGTAAACCAGTTTTTGTGAGTGCATCTGCGACCTGCGCGATCCACGCAGAATATGACAACAAAATCCTACACTTGCGGGTGTGTGCATACGTGGTCGTATTTTCTCTGAATTACCTATGTTGTTCACGTGAACAGTATAGTCACTTGAGTGGAGAGGAAATTTCGCAAGCCCTGTCCTGACAACTATTCTGTCGGTCTATCGAGTGTGCGTGTTTTGTTTGAGGGCAAGGCAAAAAAAGACGTTGTTCGAAGGAAAATCTAACGAATAAAAATAACAAATAGTTGAAATAGTTTGTTGTCAATTAGGAAGAAATCCGTGACGGTTTCACTGAGGTACATTAGTTTACTTGGTCTCAATATTCGGTATTCTTGTAGGCAGGGAAAGGACATTAGAGAAACACACTTACGAAGCAATAAATAGTGCTAGTGACCTTGGTTCCGGCAAGCGAAATTTCGAACTGTTAGAAAAATGATGTTTTATCCTCTTTGTAACTTCTGATTAATTAACGGAACGTCTAGGTTCTGGGAGAGAATACCGCAAAATCATGCAACAAAAATGTGGTGACACCTGGGAGGATACTTGGAGCTGTTGACAGGGAAGATTATTAGTCATTTGAGAGATTTTCTTAGAGTTCACGATTACCGGTACGGAACATCTACTTATAATCTTTGAAGTCACTTCATCAGTCTCTCCATCAGAATTTCTTCGCTGAACAAAACAGGAAGCAACTCTTTGTGGTAAGTAGTAAAATTTGAGTAGGAATACAGCAGACACGAATTAGGTTGGAGCATTTTTATCTTTTAAATCTGGTCGAAGTGAAGATACACATTGTCCTGAAGAATGAGTGACGGGCAAATAAATTGAACAACCGTGTTCTAAGTTGTCTGAGGTAGATTGACGTTGATACCAACATAGATATCTTGGACACAATTTGGGGCGATGTTTACATAGACACCATTTTCCAAATAACAAACGTCTGGGATTTGTCAACATATTTCAGAAGCATGCTGTGGGCTGAAGTATACCCTCCAAACCTAACTCATAGCTTGCTTTAATCCATATAGTCAGCAGGTGATTTTAGTTCGGTATCAATAAATTCACCTTAAAATGCCTTTAATGAATCTTCTAAGAGGCCGCGATGACCGCGCTAGTCAGCGTCCTGGCTTCCTATGAGCGGAAACTCCCGCCAAATTCGTTCGCCAAGGTTTCAAAAGATGTGTAGATTTATTCCTTCTGATCCTACATCTACTTGTATACCGGTGGGTAATTTAGATTCTCGATTGGGTGTTTGCGTGGCTCAGCGCTTCCTATTTTTCATAAATTGCTGAAAGCTGGGCCCTATGCAGTTCGAACCATTTGATCTTTAACCAACTTGTGCATGAAGAACATCACGTGCAAACCACAGTTTGTCAACTAAAATGTTCTAACATTAAACATTATCCTATTTTGGTTATGACTGACGAAAAACCTAATTAACAATATGGAAGTCATACAGTATGGGGCAACTGAAAAGTTTAGTGGGTCTGTTTACCCAAATAGTATTCTCATATAACCCATGCCACAGCTGTCAACCGTGAAACCACATAAAACCACCTTTTCAAATCAGGTTGATGTTAACGAGAGACTCAGCTCGTAGTCAATATATGCAGCTGAAATCAAGCTGAGTCACTTTGGAATGCCAATCTAACTAGCGAATAACTGTATTTTGCAAGCTGTATACAGTTTGCTGTTCAGGTAGAATACCAGGTTGACGGGAACTCGGGGACCGGACCAACGTCATGGGTCCCAAGATGGACGAAATCCATCGTGGTTTGTTGAAGAGTTTTCAGCAACCACGTGAGTAGCAGCTTCCTTTTCGCGTCTACTTGATGTCTCTCATAAACAACAACTATACCAATGAATGAAGTCAACAGATGTTGTAGGAATCTGACTGAATGCCATTAGAACTTGTAAAATTTATTCTCGATTAAGCAAAAAACGTATTCGAAAAATGTTGAATGACATGCGCAGACATGCACTGACAAATCGTTTGCTTGTTTAAGACCCCAACATTATGTTGACATTTGGAAAGGTTTTCAGTCATTCTGTTCGAAAGAGTACTCGATGAACCATTTGTTCAACTGATTTTATTGGGTCACAGCATAGTTTCCTTTGTCTAGTTTACGTGATCTACTTACACCGTTTCTGTATACAAAATGGGAGCCACTTCAGGCCCAGGGTTTGAGGTTAACAAAATAGTCGGTTTGTTCTGGCGGCTGTCGGAAATACAAACACCGAAGAAATTCCATCAGAAGCTATCGACAAATTACGTAGCAACAACATCCAAGCATATCAGGCTGTGCACCCATATAGAGTGCGTTTTGAGACCCTAACTGAAAAACTACGCTGGTTTTGTTTGGCCTGATCTCGAAAACAAATAAACAAATGCACATGGCTGTCTCGATTGAAAGAAGATACGCCAAATTTAGAAGTATAGCCAGATACCTTAAATAGCTCCATTGTTCCAACCGCAAAAACAAACGCCTTGCACGCAAAAACATATAAGGATTGAAGCGAAACCGACTGTGCACCATAACATGATTGTACCATTGGAATCCCGCCTGTAAGAAAAGACTGCACTGAGGAGCAACCGTCCTCAGAAGGAAACACCTTGTTCAAGTATAATATAAGGTTGACGGCCCAGCCTGATGAGCCCAATATAATTATGACTGATCAACAGTTTGGGAATTCAAAGTGTAATTTCTCCCCTCAGTTGCCTGAACCCTTTTGCAGCAAGCAGTTTAAGTTGGAACCATCAAGGTGGCCAGTTTTTGGCAGCAACCGTCAGAGCCCAATTGTCACACCGTACAGAAAGAGTTTCTTGCATGTTACGAGGAGACGGAAGTTTATTCAATAAAAACCTTCATCTTAATTAAGACAAAAGCTTTGGACTGCAACCATCACAAGCAACTGTTTTAGTCAGCAGTCGTTAGAAAAACGCATACCCTACGCGACTATCCTCTAACCTGTATTTTCGTAAAGGGAACTAATCGCAAGGTTGGTGAAAACTCTTCGACAGCCCACGACCGGTTTCGCCCTTCTTGGGCCCTGAAAAACAGTCCAATTTGGGTTCAATGAGAACATCAGGTTGACGGAAACTCGGGGACTGCGCTTACCTCATGAGCCCAAATTGGAAGGGCGAAACCGGTTGTGGGCTGTCGAGGAGTTTTAAGCAACCCTGTGAGTAGTTTCCTTTGTGAAAATCTTGTTATGTCGTTTCAACAGTCATTCATCGGTGGAATATTGCATGACTTCCCACATCTTCAGAGAATACTTCAGGTTGTTCTTCTTCAAGAGAGGCACAAGTACAATCGAAATTGGGCTATGCACCTCAACATCATTACCAATGACTGAAAAGTTATTATACATCTATTTATCGATGGCATTAAATCCTAATTTATTTGAAGAAACCTCATAGCCTGATCGGAACGCTGTGCGTGGAGCCAACAGGATTAAATGATCCTTTTGCTAATACAGTGAGTTTTTTGTGATAACATTTCCATGGATTGGATGACCGAGAATGCTGCCTTCCTTTTGGATACACGATCTACATATAAGTAGGCAAATTTGAGCGGACGAAAAACAACCGTCGCTAACAAATTAGGAAGCACAAACTTTTCAGGGCTAGAATCGCGATCTGCAGCCAGGTTACTCCTGGGAGTAAACTGTCACGTATAATCAACCTATGGTGTGTCGGTTGAGGCTTTTGAGCGGCGGAACTCCGCTCTTTAGAGAAATTCTTTTGGTTGGATAGACCGCGAAAACCCATCAGCAAGGTAATTTTATAGAGATTATGGTTCACAATGGTTGCTAAGGAAGGGTGGTATGATTATCACCACAAAAATCCGCAAAGTAAAAGAGTAAGGTGCCTCAACTTATTGAGTGCTTGCAGATTCCTATCAAATGACATCTTCTACAGGGAAATATTTTTTGTATACTCTAAACAGACCTGAAGTAACAAAGAACATTCTGACTTTTTCCTTACTGTGCAGTCATTTTCCGAGAAAAAACATATATACCGTTTGATTTTTGTAATGCAGGACTAAATTCCGGTTGCGTTTGGCATCTGGCCATACTAATTAATTATTGTTAGAGAAGAGAAGATTGTTAAATTCCTGCACAGTTAGCCTCCATACGATGGCCCTTCCATCAGGGTGACAGCTTTTTAGTCCGGTACATTTCTGATAGGACGCTTATCTATCGAGTTTTCGCCTTTCGGCCCAAAGGACCTAATATCGTTGCGCTTTTTTCATTCAAAACATTTACGGCCTTCCCTAAACCAACCGTTTCAACTGACGCTTTTGTGGTGGATTCGAAAGGATTTTATTGCGTGAGCTTCATTTTACTCCGTTAACACTGACGCTACGCAGACAGCGGACTACTGGCAATTAGTTCTTAGATTCTGTAAATCTTATAAAAATCAGTTTAAGTTTTACCACGGTAACGGAGTTCTTTCTTACCGAATATTGACTCATCCATCTATCTATTTATCCTTATGTCAGTGTACTTATCTAACCATTTCTTTGTTTACTCAGGAAGCTCCCTTCTTTTTTATTAATGTTTTTCGCTCTGCATCAATCATCCATCTGAAATTACACCGAGATTTTTCTGTGAGTGTAAACGGCTGATAAGTACATAAGATTCATGTTAGCACAACCTCCAGCTTGTGAGAAACTGCTTAATTCTCAATGTGTTGTACAGTCAATCTCTTTGGGTTGTTGCCTATAAATTCACTATGGAAAGCACTTCCCTTGGGTCTGAAGTTTTCACGGAACGATCGGCTATGCTGCTTAAATGCACTCGTGCTCTAGGTTGATTCACGTGTATCATAAAAGTAATTTGTAGTGGTCTAGCTTTTGGCTTCACATACCAGAATTACGCTCACTTTCTTCTAGCTCGCCTAATCTGTGACAATTGTCAGAGATCAAAAGAACTTTTTTGACAGCAATTGTCGGATGTTCCACATTCCCGGGGTTGTCAGTAGGCCAACTGCCAGGTAAATGCAACTAAACACAACCGCATTTTCATTGCCAAGACCTACGATGGTGTATGTATGATGTATATGTTGGGGTGGGAAAAACATACGCAAGGAACGTCCATGTGTCACTGGATTAGACAACGCAAGTGAAGCAGAAGGCACATAGCCTGATTAGTGTGCAAAACTAGTAGTCCATTAAACGAGGAAACAAATTATTTTGAGAGGCATTCGTTCGTACACAACTAGCAGCGTAGATGAAAACAAGAATGTGTTTTCCAATCGCACTTGTATGCATTCTTCTCATTTTTAAACCGATTTTGCACTTGCCCTTAGTTCGGTCTGTTACAAGCTTAGGTGATACGCCCGTAGTGGGGAAATGATCACTACTCTTTGTGATCCGCCACCTATCCGTTCATTTCTATCGCTTCGCTTTGCTAGACAAAGTTGTGCAAGCTCATTAGGGTTCAAGTTTGAAGAGCATATTTGACAAGAATCGTAACTGACAGTCTTGCAAGAAAACAAATAAAAGATAGAAGAGGGTGCTCAACGATGCTTCCTGGTACTACTCAGCTAATATGGAATCAATGTATATTGCTTTTAGTCTGACTTAACTTTAAGACAGCAATACTTTTCTACAGCTACTGAACCTGTTGTGATTCCATTGCTAAAAATTTTCATTTTTCGCTACAAAACGATATCAGTGACTATAACACACCAAAAAGCAGACTCTGTATTTCAGCCGTATTCTCACTAATTCAGCCATATCATTTTCCCTCAGCTGTACCCGCTTCTGAACTTGGTACACTTACGTGCAGCGCAGGCCTATTTAATTCTGTATTACTCTCAGCTCTGAGTGAGATTTATAATGAGTACAAATGACCAAAGTATCTCTTCCTTTTGGTAACCCACTAGCCGAATTTTCTTTTGGAGCTCCTGTGTAATTCGCGCACTACTCTGATCTTGTATTGCTGGACTATGTAGTGGTTTTCACCTACTTACAAACACTCAAGAATGCGGATAGATGAAACTCGTCGGTGTGGATACTCATGGGTAGAAGATGAATCTTTTCGCGTGAAAGGTATATCCCCCACAGGAGTTTTATGGATATTCACCAAGTAATTCAAATGAACAACGTGTTCACTCAAATTATGGTTCCTATTGTTAGAGTCAGACGGCATACAAAGGTGAAAATAAGGACGCCGAAGTTCGGCTGTGATGCCGACTCTTTTGTGGTGTTGTGTTCAATGGAATGCCTGGGTCGACATATATTCCACATAATGGTACGCTTTCATTAAAACTGATTTAGTTGCATCTGCTAAGAAGGGCAAAGTAATTAGTTCCGGTCGAAATTTTTTCTGTTTAAAGGCACTTTTTCCGAACTTTGAGTCCTCCATACACAGAAGTGAAGGATTTATTTGTTTAACATATTAAGTGATATATATATATATATGTATATATATGGTTAAAGGAAAAAATAATTCCCTTTGAAAATTTCACTGTGCGTTGTTGACAGTACTTGTGAAGGTGTGTCATTCTAAAAGCCGACACTCAATGCCCATAATCCGTATGTTGCCGTATTAATTTCTTTGACACAGTTTTTCCTTCAGGAGGAAGTATTATTCTTCGGCCGTATCAAGCAGTCAACAATGTTTTTGTTCAAAGAAAACTTTCAGCTGAGCTGTCCTATGTCCTCATTGGACGGCAGCTGTCTTTACCTGATACGTACCAGGGCAATGATAATTGATGTGTAGAAAGTTTTTCTTACCTTCCGTCCATAAGATGATATTCTACCCGTCTCGGCACGTGTAGTTCCGGGATTAAGCGACTCGTCAGGCCTTTTAAAGGGCACTTTTTATGAAAATAAAGTTCAGTTGTCCTTGAGTAAACAGTATTTTTGTTACAGTAAGCAGCAAAGAGATAACTTTGCGAGTAAAAGTGGTATGTGGTCCCGACTGAGATCACTCATTATCAGGAGCGAATGAACTATAGCTTGAGCGGAACCTGCTGCGGACCTTTTCCTCTTCTATGAAGAAAGCTTGCTTCAAGCACAATCGTTGTGCATAGAAAACAGGCTTATTTTTATCCGGCATATCATGTCTTGGTTGCTTATCATAACCAAAAAGCGTTTCCATGAACGAAGTGATATTTTATTGCATGTAATTTTGTAGAAGACCGACGGCTTTCGATTTGTGATCAGTTTATTATATAAGGCACTTTCACCCAGCAACTTGTGGCTAAAGCATATCGCACGGAAAGGCTAATTTTTTAAAATGGTGGACTAAAATTCTCATGTCAGAGGGAGACTCGTGAGAATGGACAGAATCAATCGATGGTACTGCCTAACTTTCTGCGTTTCAGATTACTTCCTTCTGACAACGAAAATGAAAGACTTCATGCTCCATTTACGTAGAACCAGGAGCATGTTTTCATTTTTTTCAGTGTTCCATATCAACATTCTGTTGATACTAGCTCAGATCCCACCCAAGTAGGTGAAATAGTAAACGTTGATAGATACTTCTAAACAGAGTGAATCACGTTAGGTTGAACGAGATTCCGGCCACACGCAGAATTGTAACTACTTTGTTTTTTATAACCATCTTTTAAGACTAGGCAGTGTGTATTGGCACTGAGGGCCACGGAAAACAGTTTGACGAGCTACGCAGGGCTAATGTCAGGCAGTAATTATCCACAAAGCTATCAGTAATGCTGCCAAGTATAGCCACCCCAATGTTGGGAATTATATATCTGTATCTCTCTAATTTCCCTAATCTGGTGAACACAGTTCACCAATTCTCACCACCGCTGATACGGATACACTTTGTTCTGGATAATTTCCGTGAAGGATCTCTTGATAACATTTAGAGCTACCTGCTGTGTGTGACGGCATTGTATCCCCATCACGAACCGAAACAATATATATCTATATATTATGAGACAATTTCACTGCGAATTTTTATAGGAGGGGATGGATCTAAGTGAACCTCGACGCGTTTACTCTGAATGGTGTAAGATATTTTAGATGAATTATGATATTGCATCCACGCCATTTTTCATGTGAGACCACGAAGTCCTTATTAGTGCTTTTGGACCAGAACACCGCACATCGTGTTTTAACTGACTGTAAAAGCTTCTGTAGTCGACCTAGGTGATGGTCTGAATTCGGTGGGTCCTTATCACGGGGGGAACGATTGACAAGCCGATTATGTGCGCACACGTTTGGGCATCTGCTATTCACAATGGCAGTAACAGTAATCTCACACGTTACTTCTAGTTTTCCTTCAAAAATATTTCACGTCCAACTAAAAATAACAATTTTGTGGTTGTTAGCTGGAACTTTGATGGAGCTAGTCTTGAGAGATTTTCGAGGGGAAGCAGAGTGCTCAAGGTTCGACTAGTCAGATTTCAAAAGAATTCATTTTTTGGACATCCAGTATCATCAGTACCATTCCATCCTCGACTGTCTTTGACTACTGAGCCAATGCATATGGCAGTAAAATAATGTGCACATACCTTCATATTATGCTTTTAATCATGCAGTAACTAGATGGATTCTGTTGACTTTGTGTTGCAAAACGTTTACGTCATTAAATACACACTTTTGGAAATGAGGTTCGCAGTTTGTTTGTAGTAATTTGATACCCCCAAACACAGCGTCCAGTTTCGATTGAAACTGATACAACCATTCATTTTATTGACGGCTTTTACACATACGCTTGTTGACGCTTGCAGAGTTTGCGCAATTCTTACCTCAGGAAAGTGAGCCTGTTCCCCCTAGGGAAAAGATTATCCATGATAATCCTTCTTTGCCCGTCTATTGGTGAATCACATAAGGCATAAATAAGCTAAATTCGATCATGTCGACAGCGAGAGCAACTCTACTCAATGAGGTAAACGAATGACTTGACTTGATTTTTTGAACATCCATGTCAGTCCATATATTCTGTTTATGCCAAATGCAATACGATTGTGTAGTTTTTATGCTAGCTACGTTAGATTTCTCATTTGAACCATAAATGGTGATGATCTGATATGGATAATAAATTGCCTTTGAATGGTATCTGTTGACTCATTAATCTAATTTAGCATAATCACATCCAGCGGTGAAGCAGAATCACGAATCAACTGGAAGATCGCAAGTATGAGTTTGGTCGATCTTTCCTTGTGATGAGGTTGTTTGAAACTTGCAATCAGTGCTGACCTGATGTAGAATGGTGCAGTACTAAAACGTTCAATAATCAAACATTAGGAAACAAACTTCCCAAAGCTAATAATACACTGCTCTCTTACAAGATGCGTCTGTTTTGCCCCCCTAGGAGATATTTCTGAATAGATGAGTTTCCAAAAGACAGTTATTTTTGTTCGACATCATCGCGCTTATTACCGGAATTGCACGGTCAACTTTCCATACATAGACTGGTCCCGGAAAAAATTGACCTGACTTCCTACTGAAACCAGCTACCCTAATAGCCGCTGTCATTCTAAAGCTCTATAAGTAGATTTTACCATTCTCAGTAGTTGGCTAGTCATGCATTTTTACGAGCCTTTTGCTCCTCGATTGGAGATAGACTTGTTTACTATTTCTTGAGGTACCTCGGCCGAATAATGGCACAGCAAACCGGATGTAAACAGTCGTTGCGAACATTATGGTTTGAAAATAGAAGTAAACATATCTAATCTGTTCACAACTGCCCTAGACATCGCTAATGGTGTATACCGTTATTGCGCCACAACTCGCTTGTATATGGAAGTTGCGTGTTTACAGCATAATTTGAGATGACATTTCGGATAACCCTGAAAGGGTGGTTGGTGCAAGTCTGTGCTCTACCTGTCCATTATGAAGACTTCTAAATGTTCATCAAACATCTCCCTACATTATTACATAGTCTGTTTGACGGTAACACGCATGCGAGTTAGTCACAAACAGACCAATTTTTCATGGCCAACGAAATATCAGTAGTAGAGCGCGTTAAGTCTGCCTGATAACTTCTTTTTGTGAAGATTTCCGGAATGTCTTTGTTGCTGGTACACACAAGTCAGCACAAACAGAGGGCATCTGCTGGCTTTTGGCTGTAGTGTTTAGCATTTTTGTTTGGATTCAAAAGACAGAATTAAACAGAATAAAACATAACCTGATTTTTAAACGACACATTTGCCTGGCGAAATACACTCATTCGCAAGAGACGTTTGCCAGAGACTCGTCTGGAACCCAGCTGAATCTTTTGTTTATGATGTTTCTAAGCCTATCTGATGAACCCAAAGAAGGGTGAAACCGGTCGCGGTAACCATATGAGTAAGGCATTAAGTTTACAGATTTTCTCTTCTGTGTGTTGGAGTTTTGTGTAGACACTTGCATTGATGGTAGTACCTATTGGCAATGGGTAATGAGGTTGGAGGGTGCGCGGAAGATTTATGCTCAACAAATAAGGCAGATCGAGGAAGCCAGGCATAGACAGGCATAAATTACTGAAACTTTTGCATCATTTGAAGACTAAATTAAAGCAATGCTTTCACAAGGTTTGCGCTTGCTAAGCTTAAAGTGCAATTCATTCATTATAAATGCCACTCGCACGTATGATTCAAATAACTACTTTTTGCTGTTGGTTACAGGCACGAGAAATAATAGCAAAGGTGTTTAGGAAGTTAACAACCTTGTTTACATCCTTCGGTTAATAATTCTTGATAGAAATTCTAAAACACTAATGAAGTATATTTGTGACTGCATCGGGTGTTTCTCCCACGACATACAAAAACGCGTTTGGAAGCTTCCGTTTTGACTGGTATAGCAAATGTAATTTATCGTCATTCACAGGTCAAACGTTTCTCACATGGATAATTTCGAGTGCCACCTAATCTTTTTGAACGTATGAACTTTCCGTTTTCGAAACCGCAGATCGCATACAGGACAGACAGCATAGGACAGCATATCCCAATGACCGTTCCTACTGGCATTCGATAGCGGGTTGTTTGATGCAAACAACCGTTCTCAACTAGCCTCAGACACAGCTGTTGGATATATCTTGGTCTGAGTCGGGGACTGCTTGGTATCACAGAAATCTCTCAGTTAGCGCGAAGCATTGTCCATCTATCCCCCTGGAGTGAAAGCGAGTATATTAATCCCACATAGAACAGCTTAAACAATTTACTGGCCAAACTCGCTAGAACTTGTCCAACAATGGAGAACAAAACAACTTCCAAAGCATAAATAAACATTTGCACAAGAGGGCCTACCGATACAAACAAATTCACACCCAGATGTTTATGTTGGGTTGTCGAGAAACGAAAATAAATGCTTACCTTTGAATTTGGGGGGGGGGGGGGTTACACCTCTGGTTTTTGTCCGCACCCTTCGCATTGATTTTCGTCCAGCGGAAGTTTTCTGTTTACAGTGGTAAACCAACAACAACCAATTGAAATTTATCGACAGCAGATTATGGAACTTATTTGATTTTAAACCACTGGGAAGATTTACAGAGGACCTAGTTGAGACTCCGCACAACTTGAAAATTGAAGATTTTTCGCTGATTCTCTGGATTATCCTAAATTGGCTTGCCGTGTAAAAGGAAGTTGCTTCATTTTTTGTAAGGGCCATTTCGGTGCTCATCTTTGAAAAAAACGTGGAAGCTTAACTGAAATTTTTAAATTAAAAATGTTTTAGAGTACACCTTCTTATACGAAACAACCAAGCGAGTCAGGAATGAGTGTAAGATGATGGTAAACCAGTGTATTCCCTCAGACTTTAGCTCCCTCTGACTCGTTATTTCAACCAGCCATCCACGAGATAAAACCCCTCCCAGTTTAGCTTAAGTGGACAAAAATGTAAAAAGGAGGCATACTTCCTAAAAGAGGACAGTGCTGGTTTACTCGGCCTGCAATGTCCACCAGGAATAGATGATGTCAAGTAATTCCCAGAAACGAACAGACACTCACCAAGGAAACAGTTTTCACCACAGGAGTCTTTTTTTCATTGCATTCCACCATCGCTGAATTGAAACCTCAGGGCTCGAAGGGAAGAAACTTTATAGTTTACAAGATGGCAGATGTCCCTCAGAAAAGGGGACATAACAACGATAACAGCAGACGTTTGTCAATTGTTCTAATTACTGTTGTCACCACTAGCCATACTCTTCAGAATATATGCTTTGATGCCAGACGTATAGCCTGACGTGTCGGGGAGGAGCACGTAAGCCGTAACCATGTCGCAATATGTTGTGGCCCCATTTTCGGTCTACCCTTACCTCATGACTCTTAGAAAAGACAGCAACTCTCGTGAGAATAATGTGTTTTGGAATGGGCTGCACCTTTACATTATGCGATGTTGTTACTGGGACGGCGATTTCAGCTTTGTCTATCAATAATGGTGCTCTTACAACTCTTGGGCCAATTGTCTCAACTGAAGGGTTTATAGATAGTTGCTCTAATGGTCCCCAACGCTGGTGATACGAGTGTACCACGTCGTTATTTCAGCATCAGCTACATGTGTGACACCACTGTGAGGCTGATTTGCCAGTCCATAGACAAGCACCGTAGAGTAAGCATCCATACCTTTGGTTACCATCAGGCGGTTCTGTCTATTAATTTTGTTTATGGAATTTACATAGTCGCTGTCGGTATCAACATCAATAGGACTACCAAATAGAGTGGGTGTACTAGGGAATTCAGGTGTACCGATCAAGGCTACCCGGTTGCGCCAGATAGGGTTTTCCGGGCAAGACGACTGTTACCAACTGCACAATCAATTATCACCTGAGATGACACTGGTAATGATATCCTCACCAAAAATGAACACGGTTTATCAGGGTGTGAGATGAAGCATATCACAGTGCCGTCCGCTGGAACCGTGTTGGTCACCATCAGATATGGCGAACAACAAGTGGAGGGCGGAATTCCAGGGACGAATGGCAAAACGTCTGAGATGTCTTCACGAATACAAGCTTTTCATCCATTTCTTAGGAAACCGTGAAAAGTGCGGACAGATGAACATTCTCCAGACGGTAGCACAAGTCATTAATGACAACCCACTCATACATACCCGGCCTAGGAAAAAAACGTTTTTTTATATTTTTGTTATGTTGTCCCGGCCAGCTACGCAACTAGGTCTAATATAATCAGCTGAAATGAGCCAATTTGCCTAAAATTCTTCTGAGATATCTTTACCCGAATAGCTGGTCAGTAATTGATTTGCTGACGTGAACTGTGTGATTAATGGATGGTGCCTGAATGGGTGCCGATAATTATGCCTGAGCTGTAGCACAATGAATAGAAAACAAATAAAATACTCGTTTAGTTTTAACCTCATTTGAGTGCTTACCCGCCCAAGGAAGCATGAGGGAGATTATACCAGGTTGCCTGAGACAAGACGGGAGCAGTCGAGATGCGGGGTTGGATTCGATTTACGAACCTTCAGTAGGTTCGCACCTCAATCACTGAGCTACCTCGAGCTCCATAGCTGATTGGTATGGCGCTCAAACACCAACTAGGAAGTTGCGCGTTCGAGTCTCTGCAGGGTTTCATGATAAGCCCAGCGGTAATGCTTCCTAAAAGAGGGAAAACACCTTGAAAATGGTTCTCGACTTTTTTAGAAGAGATGACCTAAATTACTTGGTAAAATTTCTACTGCATCTTTGAAGTCTCCTTATCACCTGCTCAGCAACGAAGAAAATCCCGTAATCCACGTAGGCATTCTATTTAAGAAGTTGATATTTTAATGGGCCAGTCAACATCGGATAAGGTAACACGAACGTCACCGGTAGACACTAAATGTCACTGAATCTCATCTACATCAAAATTACACTTTCAACCGCTGTCTGGGAGATCACGTTTTAAATCTGCCTTTGGATTCATAAGGCGTCTTATGCTAATGATCTTTAGCATTTCATCATTGATAACTGCAGAATTAAATCCACAGTGCGGTGCAATCCGAATACCTGTGCCTTCAAGTAGCAAAACCCATGGATCTCTCCACTGATCAAGCCAAGTCGTTGTGCTTTATAGGTGCAAGATTTTGGTCCGGTCGGTTGTGGAACCACAGAGAAGGGAACACACATATTTAATTCTTAACTACTAACATTTTATCGTGTTCTGGCAGACCTAATATGCCAATCAGATTCTGTCATTCATCCTGCGAATGTCGTGAGAATCAGAAAACCATTCAGCGAAATCTGTCAATGTAGGTCAGTGCTAAATACGCAATTTTACAAAATTAACCTTTCTTGAGAACAATCGTGCCTAACATTCTTGTCTTGTGCGTTCTATTTCTCTACATCCTTATTTTTGGCACATACAGACGATACAGTCACCTACTAGGTCCGTCTAGGGTTAGTTAGACCTTTTATCAGAAAATACGCAGCGTGGATCAGAAGCGCCTGTCGGGATTTGCTAACGTTTCCGGTCGATTTCTTCATTTGACCAAATCACCGAAGATCCTCGGTGACAGTCATGTCAGCCAACATTAACTAGAGACTGAAACAAACCGCAATATCTTCATCATATCATCAAAACCATTGTTCCAGTCAAGCTTTCTGTGCTACTACCAATTCTCCTATCTAGTTGGCTTTCGCTATTCGAATTCAAAGCGTCTCTGGATGCTTAACCAGGTTGTAGACGAAGGCTCAGTCATCTTCATTACTGAGTCCCTAAGCCAACTTCATCAATCCTTCATTCAGTTGTTGGACTGACTGCTGAAATTAGCCTATGGTCATCAAGTTTCCCATTTTTTGTATTTACTATGGTTCCTGAGTCGATGTCTATGAATGTTTTATTCAGCGATTGCTTACCAGAAATTATCTGCAGATACACATTCTTTAAAAGTCACCGGGAAAACAAGCAGGCTTACATAAGTAACGGATATAAGTCTGCCGTTATGATATGACACGAATTAGAAAATTCCATTCGGACGATATGACGGGTAGTTTCGAGCAGCCTGATATGGACGAATGAACTGAATCAAATGGCGAGAGAGCCTTTCTTCTCTTCAAGGTCTGAAACACAAGCTACGTGGTACGAGGCAGGTCGAACGAGCCACACGTACAGATCTAAGTTCACATCTAAATAAGAATCGCAACTCACGTTCACGAACAAATGTGTGCGTTTTCGAGATGAACAGCATAGCCTGGGAAAAATCCGAACGCTGGACGTATCCATGGGCCCGAAACTTGCATTCAGGAGCACTTACACTGTATCAGCACACTTAGATCAGATTACCTGCCCTGAGGCCCCTGATATATCCCGCCTTCTGTCACTTCAAGACCGCATGTTTTCAATGACCATTATCGTTTAAGCCGTCAACACACTGATAATAAAACTAATAATAATAAAAACCTATAATATTGTATGACCAATCAGCTTTTCGACGAACCTTGATTAAACTGAGAATGCCTGATTCTGTCCATCACAGATTTACATGACGCATATGGCTGAAGAAAAAAGGATAGGAGAAGCTGAAATTGGTATGGCTATTCCTACATACAACCTTACATTGATCGCTGATCTACAGAAACGACTGTGCACGTGACACAACCTATCTAGCTAGAAATGGAAAACAGTGAACGTATTTTGCAGTATCTGCCACCCACTACCTCATTTTAATCATGCACACTTATCTGGGTCAGGGTATTTCGGCTCAGATGACGTTACGCGAGTGTAGAACGCCGGCGTTTATATAGTAACAACAAGTGGTATATAACATCAAACGATGCCATGTAAGTGCCAGAGACCGTAGCACATCCCGTTCTGTAGGCATGGTTTAAGAGTAAGCCCAGAGCGTCTACCTAAGATCTGCTTTTCTTCTCCTTATTGAAGCAAACCACATTCAACGGGAGTTTGCCTTCGCTCAAAGCGTCCCTTTCGGCATGCCGGGTTCCTTAAGGGATTTCGCTATCATCCCTCAGTTACATGGATTTGTTTGTCCCATGAAGCACCATACGTTTTCCATGACTTAAATTCGAATAAATCAGATGTCAGGCGCCCTAAAAACTGACGGTCCGGTAAGAGCAGTTCGTATCCTGGAGGCGGTTTGTTAGCAATACCACCGGATCGTCTCACCGTGAAACGCAGCAAAGTCCTTAGGGTTTATATATACAGGGTAGTTTAAATCATACACAAGGCGAAACGTCTACTGCAATCGGTTGTCCTATTGAAACCAGGCAGTGAACCGAGCTAAGGTAACCTTAATTCTGATGCGGTCTGATGCTGTCCAAATTACGGTATAGAATGAATGTTTTATACATCACTTACAATTCCATTTTGGTTTTTACGGGAGATTCACCTAGAATCCCAGCTGAATTTCTCCTTTATGACATTCCACAACTGAACGTGCTGCACAGAGTTTGTATAATGTCCCAGCTGGTAAGGTAGTTGAGCTATTGCAGTACGTTGTGATGAAGGAAACTACTTATCCGTTTGAGAAAACCATTTAAGAGCCTATAATTTATTGTATTTCGTGTATTTCTTACAATTTGGGCATAAGGTAACTCGGGAACTACGCCTAAGCTACACGGAAGGGCAAAATTGGTCGTTGGTGTTTGGACGGTTTTCAGCAACCTTATGAATAGCTTCGTCCATGGTTTTGTGTTTGATTTTGTGTCGCTAGTTGCTGTCGCCTAACACTGGAGCGAAAACAACGGTTGGCACACATGGGAGAATTGCACGAACCATTCACAACAACTTCGATCGTTCGGCATGTTTAGACTGAAAAAGCCGTTCACGATGGATGACGAGCCATTACAATGCCCCGAAAAATGAATGTAATATTATTCCAATGCATCCCATAGAATACTGTGAAAAAATCCCGGCCATCGTCATAGATATACCAGACTAGAATATTTGTCCTTGGGTAATCTTGTAGACTTAAACTACATTTTGAGAGAATCGCTTAAGTGGTTTTGAAATTTGCCTTATTAAGTTGATATCTCATAAATTAGTCAACGTTTTTAATGCACTTTTCCGGAACAGCTGATTGGTTGAGACCGTATTAGTGAAGCAGGGTTGTAATCAGTGCGTGTTTTCGCTGATTATACAGACCAGTTTCGGTGCAAGGCCCAACAAGACTACGTCACAGCGCACTGATAATATCGCTTAGATTATTGGTGATTGTTTAAATTCAGATCGTACAGATCAGCGAACAAACAATGAATTATGAATTACAGACTTCCGTAGTAGCAGTTTCAAGTTTTATTACATGAGAAAGCCCAGGTCACTCCGTATAAGGTTTTGAGCTAACGAGCTATAACACAGCCATAACATAGACCGATTATTCACTAGGCAGCTTCACAGCACATTACAAATGACGTTAATTTCTACGAAAAGGAGTCGATATACATGGATCAAACCATAGATGTCGACTGGTCAATCGTTGAGTGGTCTTGAGCACCTTACAGACACGCCGTAAACAATATATGCATTATATACGTTAGGATGCCTCGTCACGTCACTGGAGTATGGCATTGGGGATGCAGTTCGCGTTGAACGACGGGTTGATATTTACAGACAGACTTCTAGCAATGTGCCCAATGTGCGGTGGTGTACATGAGCACTGATATTGGTAAACCCAGAAACTGACGGTATCTTGGGACAGTTTGTTTCTTGGCACTGGACGAATGATGGATTGGAACAAAAGGTCCAAAAATTTTTCTTGAGTCTGGATGACATCATCTCCGCAGTGGGCACAATCAGACACATGTGCACTTCTTTTCCAAACATCCCAGTAGTGCTGTTTTCATGGTATTCTGCTTATCGTCATTCACATAGATGTTCCGCCTAAATTGCTGCCCACGGTTGACCTTTGTAGATAGACCTTTGTAGACCTTTCTAGGTCTTTTAGTGGTTCTGTTGGCCAGTCATCGGACTGAATTTCGTTTTCGGGACAAATGCCCAAGATCATATTTCCCAGGAACATTTTACTGATCGACAAGCGTTCTTAAACCTAAGTTTAACACCATGGCACGTAATTTAGACCTTTTGTCTCATGAAGGACATAGTTTTTGTGTAAGGGTATGACTGGACTGTAACGGATGGAGAAAATGTCATACATTTTTATAAATAAATAAAAAATTAGCAGACGTCCTGGAAATAGTCACAGAAATAAGGACACAACACACTTTAATTTCTGTTTGTCTAATATGTAGCTCATCCACCGCATACCAATACACAATTTATGGTTTCCTGTCACATGAAGGACATTAGTGTTCAGTTAAATCTGTCTGCTCATTAACTTAGGCCACCCTACTCAGCCTGTTGTTTGAATGACAGGAATTGGTTACCTGGAGATGGAATTAAACCAAGTGCAGTTGATCGGAATAAGCGTTACATTACATTACAACTTTCATGTCAATAATGAGCGAAGTAATAGTTTTCACAGTGCTCTTCCAACTGGCGTGTGGTGGTATACAGCTATGTTGATACAATTTCATTTAAGTGTGGTGAAAATTACTGCACATCTCTTCATCCAGACAGAACGTTTAATTCTGAATGCACGTGATTTGCAGTGTAACTGGG
This sequence comes from Opisthorchis viverrini, assembly GCF_000715545.1. Lineage (NCBI taxonomy): Eukaryota > Metazoa > Platyhelminthes > Trematoda > Opisthorchiida > Opisthorchiidae > Opisthorchis > Opisthorchis viverrini. The sequence goes on from NW_008751726.1 coordinate 1,096,499, forward strand.
GGATTGATTTTTGATTTGATCTTTAGAATAACGTACATTTTTCTTGAAAGTTTATATTACGAAGTTGGTGAACAACGTCAAACGTATTAGTAGGTACCCGATCTCTATGTTGTATTGGTGCGTCTTCCCTTACTGGTTGGGCTAAATAACCCTTTAGAGCAAGAATCGAATTTACAGGTCAACAAATACAGGAATAGTTGAATGTTCTTCCCCTGTTACCCTGTAGTATTGGTACAGCGGAAAGCCTCAAAGCGCTGGCGTTACTATCAGATACCGAACGGTAATGGTGATGTATCTGACGGCGATTCATAAACAAACCGGCCCACACAACATAGTAGCAGGCCACAGAGACCTCCCGCTGTTACTCGCGGGGTAGGCGGATAAACAATAGATACGCAAATGACCTGATAAAAATCTGGTTTCTTTCACGAGTTTTGAACTATATCTGCAGTATGGTTACAGCAAGTGCTGACCTATGAATGGGATATCCAACTGAAGGGGAAAACCACGCAAATGTTGTGTTGTGAGTGGGAAATTATTCTTCCAACATGCACTAGTGGAACACCCATTTTTATCTCACTAAATGCCACCGACAAAACAGTAGTAGTTGCGTTGAGTTACATCAACACAGGTACGGCAATCAGCTATATCTAGAGTGATCCCAAAAATGACTGCAGGTACAAAATGATTTATGGCAATAGATTGAATAATCATGCCCAAAACGATAAACGGGTGAAGTCCGACTGAGCACCCAAGTGATTTGCAAACTATCCAGCATTGTTTTGGATGTATTTTCTAATGCGGATGAACGCTGACTTGAAAGGAATAATATGCGAACGGAGATGCAGCCATACCAATAGTCATGCATTGAGTTTCAGAAAGGTCCAGTTTTACAATGACTGAATTGAGATGTCGTAGATGGATGAAGTTCTGGAACATGCGCCAAAAACAAAGCAAAGGGAAACCAAACAGTATTACCTCGATTGGCTGTCGGCGAAATATGCTGCGTGGTTGGAGGATTGTGTCCCATGATCGACATCTTAATAAACCGTAAGGCGTTAAATCCTGTTTTTTTAGTAGCGTTTGGACAAATATTACCATCTAATGACTTCATGACAATTTGGACAGCGGAACAAACTATATGAGGACGGCAGTGACATAGATAAACTTCCGAAAAACACAGGACAAAGAACGCGCATAGTCTACATAGCTGCAATTACATTGTGAACAGAAGTAAATATAGTCAGAGGAAGTTTGGTCTTGTCATGCTGGATCTTCAAGCCTGTGCGATAAACAACAGAGGTCAGTCCATATTTGTACACTAGTTCAAATGCGCTCTATTCGGCTACATCAAACTCTTCCTCTCTCAGAAGTATCTCTTTTGGTCGGCAGCAAAACTGTAAATATGAAATGATGACTGCTCATTCGTTAGTTAGGTTGCAGTCAATGAGAAACACTTGTGGAAGGCAAGTGACTTTCATTTGTGACATACTTTAACTGGAAATGTTGCCTGATGGTCGCTTCATGTTTCAGTTGGGACGATATTCAAGATGTCGCAGGATGTTTAGAGGGAACACATGACACTTAAGGTTGGCGAAAACCCTTCCGTAGCCCGCTACCGGCTCGGCCCTTCTTAGGACTCACCAGGTAAACGCAGTCTTTACGTTCTTTCACTTTGACCCAAATTGTGTGCGGAACTCCACTCATTTGCAAACTAATTTGGTTTTAACAAGAAACGCAAGCGAATCCCATCTGAATCTGTTGTGAATGGTCTGGTTCAAAGGCCGGTTGTAGCGATGTGTAAGAGATGGAAATAAGGGCAGAGTGTTCATCGGATGACCGCTAGAATGACAAAGCAGACAATGGACTGCCTAGGATCTCCGTCGATCGTATGAGTGGTGTCCTGTGAAGGAGAAATGTATAGGTTTCACTGTTTCATTAAGTTTCTGATATGATGATGCCTCAAAAGGATCGCCTGATCACTGTTTCCTTAATGTGTGATTGTGATGCATGATTGCTCACGGAGCCAAATTGTTCCTTCGAACAGATGACTTCAGGCATACCTTAGGTATTGATCATGGAAACTTCGTCTTCCAGCACAGGGTAAAAGTTTTAAACTCCAAATTCAAGGTCAGTTCCATTCATTATTTTGGTGTGACTATTGGATCAATTTTTCAACATTGTAGAAGTTATTTCATCTGAGCTCATTCTAATAAAACTCCGAATTCGTTATAAACTCCCTCAGGGGATTCGACCTGATTTCCGAGTCAACAAAACGAGACCGGATAACCTACAGGAAGACCTTCTGGTGTCCCTCTCCCAGTAAAATTCAACCAAAATAGTAAGGTAGCGGACATGGCTGCTTGTCAGCTCCCTCTGTATTGTGAATATAGTTTGCATTGTTGAAAATGACAAACGCGATCGTGTCATACCGTACTGGTGGACAAACCCATTCTCGAATGTCCACTTTCTGGTTCACTAAAATGCTCCACCAGCACCGTGACATTTTATTTACCATCGTTGTTACGGAAACATCAAAACTGATGTCGTCCCATCCGTAGTTTGCATTTATCTTCTATACTGATCATAATGGCCCATAGTTAACCACTGTAACCTGGAAAAATATTAGGTGGTTTCATTTCATCCTGTAAGCGAATGGTGTAGGCCCTCAAGCCGAAATGCTCTTGATAAGTGTAGGTGGAAACTAGTATGAATGATCCCTGTTTACACTGGGCCACTGAGTGGACGGCAGTATTGCTAGAATCAAACTCATGCATTCCCCTATCGACTATCACCTTTTACGACATCGCAGTTTAGCAACAACACTGTGCATCACTAATCAGTCAATTTCAGAATATGTATTTTGATGAAGTATCAAAAATTTAAACGTGATTTTTCGTGAATGAAAAGGTTCGGCAAGTACACTGTGACCAGCACAAGATACAAAACTCAAGCCGTTTCGTGACATGGTCATTTTGGCCTACATTTCACCTGCTTCTTGAGTTTCTGATTCCATATTTGGTGAACTCCGTCTTGAGCTCAAGGATCCGCAGGGCACGCTCCTGTAACACGCAAAATGAGATCTGTTTCAGTCAGAGCATATCTCTAACTAATAATTGCCTTTAGTTCCTTGATAACAAGTCAAAATTCGACAGAATATCGTAATGCTATATTTTAGCGACAGTTTTGAGTTTGTAATTCTCACGCAACCTAGAACGGTGTACGTCGATATTTGGAGACTAATAGTAAATAAATAATACTTTAGTTGACCTAAGCACTTGCAAGTGAATAGTTAATGCAATCGTTTTCATGTAGATCTATGTAAAGTTAAGCTCCACGTCTTCTCCTCTTCACAAGCCTCTCAGGGTGGGGCAGGTTCATCAGAGCCTGTGAAGAATTTCTAAAAGCTAACGATGAGAGGGCCCTCAGGCATTTGCCGTGGAATTCGGAATTCGAACTGTGCGAGGAGGACTCAGAACAATGGCTTTATTCCGTTAGGAACTGATGAGAAAGCGGATTATTTGATAGATTCGTGTTCATTAGCGTTTTGTAACTCTGCGATTCTTTCCTTCTCCAAAGCCGGGTCATCCTATTCTCCAAACAAATCTCTGGGCTCAAGTATCAGGTAGTACACACACAGAGTATTTCTAGGTATCCTGCTGTCCACATTCATGTTTTCTAAAGCAAAGCTTGTCAGACGAACCTTCCAGACTAACCAGCAATTAAATAAATCAGATTCCAGTAAAAAGTGGTTACGACCATGTCTTTTGAAGTTAAGTGGTGAAATGACTTACCTAGACTGAGACTATAATATCAAAACCGGAAGTCAGGCAACCAATTATAAAGTCCCTCTGATTGTCTCCCTTATCGCGAATTTCTTTGACGATCGACAGCTAGGATTTGGACTGTACGAGATCACCCCAGTGAAGCATTTGACGTTTCGAGCAACCAAGTAAATTTAAAAAACATATCATTGAAAAACATTTCTTCCCATTAACCTATTTATGACGTGTCTCTAAATCGGCCGTTTACCTGTTCAAGTTGATACAAAGCATTGTAACAGGAATCTAGGAGTCTAGCCGTGCCAACATTTTCACACGCATCCTAGCTTATATAAGAAACTGCACATATGTCGTCCGCATTCAGGATCTCAGCGCATTCTGTAATCACCAGTTACGTGCTACAAACTTATTGATGGATCCCCTGGGGGGATCCACGGGTAGACGCTTCTTTGTACATCTCCGATTTCCCCAAGCCGATCGTTATTGTTTCTAACTCTATAGAAAACTTTTGCGCTTGGGTTTCCCTATTTTTGTTGTCGAACTGGTGGGTAGACATTTTTATTTTCCATCATTTGCGTCTTCAAATTCGGTCACTGTTTGGTTTTTGAAAAATTATTGCCTTCTTGTTCGTCTAGCCGTCATTTTGGGGCAGTTTTTTATAGCTGTTGATCCCGGCTGTATTACAGGGCTATGTTGTATTGCCCTATTTAGCCCCGCAATATCATTACATTTCTCAGGCAACGAAAAGAAACCCATTTTACTGAAATCATGACAGAAGTTAATCACGGCGTTCTCGTCAGTTTACTGTTTTTGTTCAGTTCCTCTTTGCCCCGAATAATCCCAGATTTAGGGATACTATGAGTGAGCCTTTAGTTCGAGTGTGGTTGCGCTAAATATCACAGGAAGAACCAAATTCCACGATTGCAATACATATCCTTGTATGGACTTCTTCAAGAAACAGCTGGAATCTACCATCAGTAACCGGGAAACAAACCTTGCAATACCCTTTCGTTCAAGCATTAAAAAACTATTTCAGTTAAATTATACGCACTGTTAGAAAGGAAGTCTAATACTAAACATTGGGAGTGACATAAACAAGGCAACGGCAATTAACTTGTTTAGTCGGAGCCTAGCTTGGCATTATTTCACCCGGTAGTGGATTATTTTCTGCTTCTTATCCGGAAAGTGATGTAAAATCAATTTGAATAAACAAACAAAGTGGTTGTTCTGATGGAGTTAAAATTCGTGTACACCAACCTAACAAGGCATTGGTGACGTCCGATTTGACGGAAAATACCGAAAATCCCAAGAGAAAACGTTGCGCAACAAAGCGAGGCACTGCTTCTTCTAGCGAGCCATTTCTCCCATCAGCTTCCACCAACCGGAGTTTGTGGTTGTGCGCGTGTATTGGAGTGTAAATCCGTTCTTCTTCCTGATATGGCCGAAATTCCCGGACGTTTTTGATGTTGTTATGGTGAGACACTAACCTACTGTCCCCTTTAGCTCTAGACAAGAAACCATGCTATACGGGAGATGAGGAAAGCGGTTGATGGGAATAACTGTTGTGGAATCCCTAAGGAGACACCCACTATCTTTACTGATCACATTTGGAGTACAAATTTAAGCTTGTGCCGCTTATTTTGTAACCATCACTTGATTATGTGGGTGTATTCAGCGGACTGTCGCTTTCCGATTTGGTCCTTCCGGTTTTTGATAAGATATAGAGCGGCAATCAATTCGGCGTTCACTTGCCTTATGACATACTCATTTTGCTGTAGCAACTAAAGCGAAGTTAATTTGAAAATAGCGCTAGAGGTTAATGTTCAGTATATAAACTCGCGGCGGAAATTATATAATATAACAAGTCTTGGAAGTACTGTCCAAAAGAAATAAAGTAATTAAAAAGCCTCAACAAGCTCTTGTCTCGAAACAATTCTGGATTATCAATATGTCATGTAGGTACACTGAATTTAGTTAGTTTGACATTCTTCCAGGTTGTGTTTAGCATTTAAGGTTATTACAAGTAGCCGATATGACCGGAGTTAAAGCTGGGTGGAGAATGTGCTGACCGTCAGTTAGCGTTTTCCAGGCAAGGTCATTACAGACATCAAAGTGCCTGCTGAGCATTAGGCTCAGCATTTAGTGAACTGCAGCAGCGACCTACCTACGGATGAGTAATACTCCCTTATGAAGGGCAGCAACTAAACGTTTCTGGTGAAGATAGGTTGAACGCAATGTGATCATCGGAATAACTTGGGAAACAGCAGGAATTTCCATATCACTGGAACGAAGAGTAATGACAAGCAGTCGACAAGATGTTATTTAGACTTACCAAAAGAGGGGGGAAATAATATATTAACATTTTGAAACAGAAAAATTCGATTTTCTAGGGACCACCTGACGAGTTCGTTCGCTCCGATGCACACTAGTAACTCAGATCCTTATTTGTGCACGCATCATTTGGTCAAGAAACCAATCAATATCCAGCTTTATTTCCACCATGTTTCCTTATCTCTTGAAAAATCATGTGCTACTTTGCACGCCACAAATCTGTGCACTTTGTATTTATTCTTGCGCAACGTTCAGCAAAAATATTACTTGCAGACGAAAAATTAAGCAATAAGCATTAATTTCATCGTCTTCCGAATATGAAAACCCAGATCAAACAATGAACTTGGTTTTTTGCTTTACTAGACTCAACCAAGAGAGCGCCGGCTTACATATCTTCTACCGCGTGTGGCCAACACCCTCTATATCCTAACAGATTGATTTTGACCAAGCCCAAATTAAGCCTTGTGCATCATATGCCTAAAAATCTTCAAAGAAACATTCTCAGAAGTCACTGTGACACAACTTATGAAGTGGCAATCGTTTTTTAAGGTTACCGCAAGAACTTTTAGACAAAATGATTTGCTTGAATTATACATACTCAGCAGGAAAGAAGTACTCCTGGTTATCATCTCATCCAAACTGTAAAGTGGGTTCCTTCTTATTTCTACTGGTCTTTGATCAAAATAATCGACTTGAATTGTCCAAAATAACTTTGACGAACATTACTGGCAACATTCTGAGTAATAGCTGTCTACATTTGGCGCAAGTCCGACAGGCTAGGTTTTACTAAGAACTTACTAGAACCAAAGCCTTCTCATAAAACCAAGGACAACATCGATTAAGCCTGAATTTTATTCGGAATAAGTTGTTTCGTCCAACTTTACAGTGTGATGAACCGGTACAGATCTTGGTGAGGCAGACGATTATATCGTAGAAAAAACATAGCCAGGGAGGATCTTCCACACACTTGCTATGCCGATTCGATCTCACCATACAAATTGTCCGAAGGAGACGCGATCTTGTCTGTTCCTGAAGGAAAAGAAGATAAAAAGGTCTTGCCATAAATTCACACATCAAGAGGAGTTGGCGCTTAGCGTCTTGTCACAAATGAATATTCAATATTTTTCTAAAAAGCAAAATGTTGGTAGCTCAGGTAGCAAGCAAATTGCACAGCTCAGCCAACGGGCCAACGACCATTCACACCTTTCTATTTGCCCCACTTTTGTGGTATCTGGACAGATAACGAAGAAAGCAACATAAACAGTGTGAACCAGGTTCTGTTTAGGTCGCAGTACTAGTAGGATTAGATAAAATGAGTGCATATATATATATATATATATATATATATATATATGTATATGCACCGCCATATTCCGAGAATTGAAACGCTCATGTGTCAGGTCATTTGTTCATTCCGGATAGTTCGTTGAAAAAAAGAATGATTCAGAGGCACTTATGTTGAAAGTACCTTTCGTCTTCCCGTATCAACATTAACTTCATCATCATCATCATCATCATCGACAGCCCGACCTGAGTGTTCAACACCGGTGCTTTACTGTCGTAATTTACTTCTTGAAGCAATCTTTATTTAATTCCTGATCTCAGAGCTTCTAAGCCTTATCCTTAAATGCGAAATAGGTCAGTTGAAGCAGTAGATCGATGCAAATCAGTTTTTCCGAGGTGTCCATCTCCCCCTGATAGGGGTTTTGAAGCTTACGCATTGATATTTTCCGAGGGGATACATTGACAGGGAGCGAAACGCCGGCTTCATACTTGTTTGTATTATGGGAGATCGGTTTACGCTTGCAGTAAGAGAGAGGTTTGATCACCCATGCAGAAGGATACAAATATTATAGATATATATGTTATATGTGCCATATCAGAATAAAAGCAACAACGTTGAGTAAAGCGATAGACGTAAGTGGAAAAATAAAATTCACTGCGGGTAGCCTGAGGATGTTTAGGAACGTTAGTGGAGATTTCGCATTGCGACTAAAGCCAATTGATGCTGATTAGCAAAGGAGCACTTCTTGGGTTCTCAGCAAAGGTTGGCTTCACTTACAGAACGAAAGTTCCATAAAATTCATTTTGTGAAGGAACATTCAGTTAGATACCTTTTGATACTGTTGAACTAATGCGAGGTCACTGTGGAAAGAGACCATCAGAGACAAAAAGTATCGCACCCACGGAAGCAATCTGTAAAAGGAATCTACATGCGTGAAAGCTCATGGACTTGTTGATAGAGTCTAGTCAGCGTTTTTCACCAGTAAGCGAATCTTACTAAAAAAATATTGTACTAACCTGTAGCAGCCACGGAATTTGCGTCAATGTGAGCTACATGAGGATGTGTTGAAATCTGTTGATATCTTAAAGATTACAGAATACAACTGCACAATACAAGTCAGCTACCGACCGAGACATAACAACTATTGTTGTTCCAAGATTTGAAGCTTAGTTAAAAATATTTTGCTGTATGTTTTCTTTCGAATGCTTTGATCCCAAATTTTGTAACTAACATTTGGCTGGCTGTCAAAACAAAACGCAACACCAAGCTCTATGAAAGAACAACGCACACCGCTTCTAAATTCCAATTAGCGCAGGTTTTTTCCGTAAGTTCACAAATCACTGCAAAACAAAAGTTATATTCATAGTTTCATATTCACTTAAAGTGCTGACAAATCCCACATCCGACGTCTCAAGTCTCGTTGAGCACAGAATATCACCAGATGATTATTTACCTCCGATCTCTCGGAAATAATGGTCACCGGAAAACTTGTATTAACCATAAAATTTAACAGTAACAAAAGTAAGTTCAATTTACCTCACGAACGGCAGAAGTTGGGCCATCTCAGTGTGTTTGGGAAATTAGAAGAATTGTTGTTCGAACATTTCCGACCTCTATTCTCCCTTTATTACGAAACTAGCCCCAGTCATTTTCGGTTAATCTCCCTCGATAAAGCTTACTGCTTGTCATCCAAAAGTCAAATTTCATTAAACCCATCGGATTAACCGTGTCTCATGCCATTTAACCAGACAAGTTAGTATATTCTGAGTTGGAGATGCATTTTTGTGGTTATATGGCATGGGAGTATCTCGTCCTTCGTGGGTCCTCCGTGTTACAAGGCAGCTACCCATCGAAAGGCTGTCACAATTGAACCATTATAAAACGTTCTACTGAAAAATTCTGTGAATATCCTGCATGTGTACTTGGATGTGTAAATTTGTTTACTGTCGGGCTGATTATGTCATTTCATAGACAGTTAATTGTTAAAATTTCTCTTATCAAGTGCTGTTTACTTAAGTGAAACTATTTAAGCATCGGTTTTTGAACTGTCGCCCAAGCATCTAGGAAACTCGTGACATTAAACAAAGTGGATTTTAGATTCTACAGATTCTGGTTCTGATCTGAGCCTCTTTCTTGCGGCTTGCTGAGTTTAAATGACTGAATCCAATAACATGTTCATCTTGATAGACCCTCACGCTTTGGCGTGGTACATTTACTCGTACCTCAAGTTAATGTAGGTATCAATTCGTACATACAATTGGGAGTTTCTCATTGTGCGTTGAATGAGCCGACCTTTTATTGCCACACTACAATTCCATACCTATTTTCCTTCCAGGTTTGTGCTACTAACCGGAAGACTCCACCACCGATCTGACGAGAAAACTGAGAGGTCTGTAACGAATCATACCTCGTCTGCCATACTCTTCCAGCTTTCTTAAGGAATTCCCAACAGAGGAAGCAAGAGCTCTTGATGCTCTGAAGGGATCAGAGTGTGAACGTTTATTGAGGTCAATCTGACACCAGAATATTTCCAAGTCGTTACTACACTGTTAATTTACGTCTGTTTACGTGCATGAAGCGTTGAATCGATCAACAGAAGGCTTACTATTCATTGGTCTATTGCGTCCATTGCAATCACTAGAAAAACGCGCAGTCTGTGATCAGCCGCAGCGTTCAGCATACCATCCCTCAGCTGTGTACATTTAATGTACGCTGATGAAATTGCGATCATGGCGCTGTTGAATCTGTACTGGAAACTGTTTGTAAAAGGAAATAAGAAGCCTCGTGTAGACTGGAAAAATCCCCTCTACTAAGTTCCTCAAGATGGAGCCAGAATCAAAGAAAGCATCCAAAGATAGCTTTGAGGACGACTGGGTCAAGGCCAGTGAGGCTCGGTATGACTCGATGAAACATCTTCTTCAGTCAGTCAGGCATGATATCGATGCACTGACCTCACGTATCGACCAAACGCAGTGTTCGGTTGAACTACTTCGTGTGGATGGAACTTCACCAAGTGTACGACAGCAGGTTAGAAGCAATAACTCGTCAGCACTTGGATTTTCAACAAATGGCGGTCAAGACCCTCAAAATTGTAGGCCAGATATTCTAGCAAATGTTATTTCCGGTGCCGAAGAGGCATTTAGAGATGAATATATGGATATACAAATACGCGAATCACGAACTTCTTTTACCCCTCAGTACAATGACGATCAGCTTTTAGAATGCAACGTTGCGGGGGCGTCTTCAGAACAAATAGGAGATAAGAGCTGGAGATCCCCATCAGATTTCAACGTTCACGACCCTTTTGAATCAGTTCGACTTCCTAATGAATTTACCAGTGGTACAACCCCCTACAGTCCCAAGCAACATTGTAATCATCCGGCCAAAGAGACTGATCTGGATGACATAGATTTACATCAGTTCGAGCCAGACGATGATTCTGCCGGTAGTCTGTCGCCGGCCGTATCGCCGACCTTTGAAAACTATGTCACAGAAGGTGTCAACCTGAACAATATGCTTGTAACCAAAGACGAATCTGGACATTTCCAGTTTGCTCCTAATGACCCATCAGTGAAGCCCTTAACCCCTGAAGAATATAGAGTATACGACAACGGGCATGCTTTGACCACAATAGACGAAGCTTCTGAAGAAATCGAAGATGACTTTTCTTCCTCTGATATGGATTTATCCACACATAGCCACCAGCCATCAGATCAAGCCAACTTGGTCACGTCCAGTAACGTGATTATGGAAGTCAATTCCGGCCGATCGATCGAACCTGGATTCAAAACCTCCGGTGAATCCACACCAGGTCCACTCAATGTGTTCACAGACGATGATAACCAGATGATGTATACAACAGAATACAGGATTAAATCAACCTCCCTCAAAAGCACATCTGATGCGGAACGTCCTTTTGTTGGTGAGGCCAGCACCATTGATGGCTCAGACCCACATAAAGCATATGATCATGTGGTTGTACTTAGACCAAAGCGGGCAGGTACGGGCGAGTCGCCAGTCAAGCAGCGTCCCATCTCCGCTGGTTCGCTTCGTGGATATATGCGCAATGGTGATGGTTCAGTGACCGGTTCTTTGCATTCTGTTGTCTCCATGTTAAGCCAAGAGAGTGTTTTAAGTGAAGCAGATTCCTACGTGACAGTCGCTAGCCGGTTTAATACAACCGGAAGTGACGACATGTACACCACGGCTTGTAGTGATTTCGAATTGCCTGATCAGCATACCCCAAATATTTACGTTCATCAAGATAGTGACGAATGCCCAACGTTGTCACGTAAACGAACAAAACTATCCAAAAGTCAGCGCCACCGATCCACGGATTTCCAACCACAAAGTGAGTCCTCGTCCGAGGACGATGAGAATGAAGATGTACTGAGAATCACGGAAGCTATTGTCGTAACACCAAAGTTCTCACGCCTTCCTTCAAAGATGGCTTCACCCAAGGAGGATGTTTCCAGTACCTTTTGGGGCGGTGATTACAGTGGAACGGAAGCAAAAAGTAAGCCTAGTTGAACTGATTTTTGCAGGCTGTCAAAGTTGAGTATGTGACAGCCTTTGTGGGGCATTTTAGGTCCGTGTTTTGTTGACAAATCCAGATTAACAGAAAAGTAATAATGGTAAGCTACAAAAAATAAACTCGATTTTCTTTTAAGAAGTTAACTTTCGCTAGTCAGGCGGTAAACACACGACCTAGTCCAAAAAGATTGATTTCGGGTAGACCTCGGTTGGCTCAGCAACTAACATAAGTATGATTTATACTTTTTTGGGACAATGCGCATTCCTCTGCGGGTACGATTCATCTGTTCATGTGGCCCTATGATCTCATAAGGGGATATTTTCTTTCTGTTGCGTTTGCTAGATTCTGATTTTAAATCGCCTGGTGAGGACACGGTAATCACTTCCGTAGGTTCATCTTACTGCAGAAACTAAGCCCTTATCTCTATACATCCTTCTGGACTGTCGTAGGGCGTTCGTCCCACCTTACACGCTTAAAAACGTCGTGATGGCAGTTGTGTGATTGCTTCGAGATCGATGAAATTTGCGAAATATAAATCCCATCTTTTATCTCTCGGTGCGAAACGTGCTAGCATCCAAATAGCTGCTTGATAGAATATCTGTAATAGCACTCTTTCCCTGGAAATCGATGTAATCTGTTTCAAAACTTCACTGTTCTCAACAATGCATGTAGTGAATATACATATTCTTTGCTTTTATACCTTGTTTGTTCGAAGAGATCTCTCAGGTGTGTTTTTCACGTAACACAGAAAGTTCTTCGGAGAACTGTGATTTGTAAGTACTGTGTAGAAGCGCAGTATTATTGCAGCGTTTGTTCGGTTGCATCTCCATAGCAAGGAGTGAGTTTCAACTCCTCAGTTCTTGAATGTTCCCCAATCTATTGTGAGGTTCATTGAAGCGACATGTTTCCCGGATGAGCTGACGGACAGTTCATTTGAAGCGGATAACGGACGACATCTGACTAAACATCGATGGAACCTGAGTGAGGTAACATTTTCGCTCAAGAGAATGGTATGAGTATCGGGCAGGTCAAAACAAAACTGAATAGATGAAAACAGCCGATAACACTCTTTTCATCAATCTTGCAAAGTACAGCTTAGAAAAACCGAAATGGGTTAGGATAAAAGCATCTGGCAAAGCTAGTTGACTTCTCAGGGCCGTTTCCAATTGGTAAGCAAATGCGACTAATAAGATATACGGACCTCGCAGCTGTAGGAAAACATTTCAGTTAGGTGAATTCGTTTTACATGTAAAAGACTGCACCTTAATTCTTTCTTACCAGAAAAACGAAGTCTCAGTATGCGCAGTGAATTTTCAACTTAGAAAATCACGGAACTCTGAAAACTGTAAGACCAAAAACAGCAAGAGTTGGTAATTCAAATCGCCGCAGGATTGGAGGGGATTTAGTTTTGACCTCAGTCCACCTGTTGTGAAGGCGGAAGAGAACAAACATGGAGACAGTATTGATGTACAGAGATAAGTTCAATTCAAGTCTGGAATGTCATATAGCCTGATACTGACAGGACGTCAGGAAATAATTGATTCTTTTTTTACTTAACTCAATCACCACGGTGTCTCGAGGGTCAATTGTAGGCGATTTTTACGAGGAGGGTCGTCTGATAACGTTGGGTAGAAACTGAACATAGGTTTCATCGCAACGAAACTTATTCGAAGACAATTTTGTCCACGGGCATAACACTGATCTTGTATGCAGTGCTTACTTCATGAAATCATACTTATTATTTAATATTATTTGTTCATTTCATTGACTGGATTCTGTTCCGGACTAGAACCTCACCAGAAACTGCTCCGAAATCCCAGTAAATTTAGCGTATGAGGTTGTTCGCATCTTCCACGAGATCCTCGAGTTTGAGAAGAGAGTCACGGAGTAGTGATGAAATTTATATAGCGAATTTTTTTTCAATTTTAGTGATTTGTGACAACGTGATAGTTTTACTAATAAAAAGTAAAAAAAGCTTGCATTTTGTTGTGAAGTGGTTACTCCTACGTCTAGCACGTTTCGGACGTACTAGCATTTCGGGGTCTTATAGAACGTTTGGGTAGCTAATGCTGGAAGTTTGGCTGCAGTTTAGAACTGCCTGGTGTTAGGTGAACCCATCCTAGACTTTAGGTCTTGAGTAGAGGAAACGATCTACGTGAATGTGTCAGGTGACCAAAGCTGCTTTGTACGTACGATACAGACTGGATTTCCAGAGGTGATTGGGCAATTTTTAGGGTCATTTGTCAGTTTCTAGTTGTAGTGAATGTCAATCGTTATCAGCTCCCAATATCGTTCAGGCATTGGCGTAGTGAAGAAGTAATAGTTATTCACCATTCATCTTGGTCGCATGAACCAGTTGGTAGCGCTCTAGACACTACCAACCTTCTACAGAGTAGCTCGTCAGGTCATGTGTGGGGAGGCCAGAAAGAATGAAGCCGTCTAATCAACAAAAGGTTTAATCTGGTTACCTATAAACGACCGTGTTGGTGTTTACAGATCTATACCCCTTTCATTTCGAGCAACACATTATGCATTTCTTTTTTTTTACTCTGGATTTTAAGTTTCAGTTGTCCCCGTTTGCGCCGAAATTGTGCGTTTTGCAACGACTATTGCACTCACCAATGAAATCCAAGTTCAGAACTATGACAGATTTAAAATTCTATGGCACCACACCAGGACAATAGACGACCAGACCGGCAACCTAAGCTGGTTACTTCCTTCAAAGGTCTCGGAGATAGAGTGATAAGGCACGTGCATTCGGAGGGTGGATAAATGATTGTGCTTGGACTACACTTTATCTAAAGGTTTCGGTATGTGAGTAAGCTGTGGAGTGTCATTCAGGCAGTGGTTTTGGCAGTTTTGTACTTTCACGGCGAATGACTCCAGAACGTTCGACCAGTCTGCAGCGAGGGCTGTGAGTATTCGATGGCTTCAACACAATCATATGGTGCTTCTAGAGTCATGTGAGGCTAGCCAGCAGAGATCCCTTTTTTCACTGTAATTCCAGCACAAAGATGGGTGTGCTTACCACATACTCCCCTTGTGCGTATTCTGGCTTCATAGTGAAATGAACAGTTGACTACCTCGCGTGGACTGTTAACCAGCAGGAAAATTCAGTCTGCGGGAAGGACCGTGGAAGCTCGATCACTGTTCAAAGTTCCCGAGTGGCTAGCGTAAATTCTGTGCTAAATTTGGTCCGACGACAAGATCTCCTGTGGAGGAACTTGCACACACATGTACTGTTCACTTCAGGAAGTCATATGGTGATGCATTCCACCACAACTGGAGTTGCTAGATAGTGTGTGGGCACATTCCTCTTGTGTGATCTTAGCAAGTAAGGTTTCTTCTCGGTTTTTATTCGACTTGCTTTAGCTGATGGCAGCGCGGGTTGGTTGTCACACAATATATGGTACCGTCACATCTAATTATCCCAATTTCATTGTCATTAGCTTAACAAGGATTGCTCCGTCGCATAGTTTCACTGATGGCACCCACCCACATACCGATGGAGGCTAAGCAAGCAAACTTTGAGAAATCTTAGTGACCACAAATCATTCTTTCATAGACTATACCATCTTCCGACTAACGGTATAACGCACTGAGATGACTTTGTATGACATGGATTAATTACTGACTTTTTAAATTCCGAGTGATTCGGACCTAAATCACACACTTATTCGCGCCACACAACCCACTTTGAAGAAACTACGGCTGCATGGTATTTTGTGGGCCACCTAATTAGCTCATAAACAATAAAATTTAACTGTGTTTACCAATTTTATGCTTCCTGCGTTCAAATTACATACAGCAGAGTGGTAATGTATGTGGTCACGTATGTATGTACCAGTAAAAAGTCTTCGTTAGATATCTTAACGTCCAAGATCCCTTGCTCACCTTGTAGACACGTGCGTATCAATTACTGCAGTGTTCCGGCGTAATCCTAGGTCTTACCAATAAACGGATCCTCTCCAAAAAGCGTAACTAAAACTTGTATTCGCACAGTGATCCTTGTAGGTCATATTGCAGCAGTTTTTGTACTCGAGGTTCATAAAGTACGTGACAGTTGGCACGCTGGAAGGAACACCGCATATTCAATGAAAGATGTTCGAAGCACAAGTTAGTCACCACAACTTTACTGATTAAGCCACCAAACACGTCACTCGCTTCCGCCCGAATAGCATTCGCAGAGGCCAAGTCATTCGTCAAACAGGCAGCATACTTGACTACTCGGCGTTTATCTGACATTCGTCACCACGCATATCGGCTCAACCAGAATCTTCATACAGTGCTTTCGCCCTCATAATTCGAGGTACTCAAAACCAAAGCGAGAGAAATAAAGGCCATTCAAATACAACACTTCAAAGCTCGAAAATCAAACTTCCAAGACTCGGCATTTTAGTGAGCCCATGACGAAGCGTTAGCCATCTGCTAGCTATTGTAGCTTGATAAATTTATCAACTAGACTGGCGTGTGAAGAACAGCGTTGTCCGTTAGAGAAGGGCTTGAAATTAGCGGTAGGTAAAAGGGTAATAAGGGCGGAAAAAGCAATCCCTAGCGCTGAATTTTTTTCAAAAACCTCTGTCAATGAAGGCGAAAAAGCTACGAATATAGCTGGTTACATTGCTCAAGACTCAGAAGCCAGAAGTTCCATATACTACACTAGAGGAGGGGAGAACATCAAGCGCCCCTCCCCACCAAAAAAAAACAAATGGACAACATGGTGATTACAAAGACGAATAAGGGTAAGGCTAGTGTTGTCATGATCAAGTGCGGTTATTTACTGAAGGCCAAGCAGCACCGAGCTGAGACCTCTTACCGGCGGATCGACAGTGGTAATATTAATTCTATAATAAACAGGAGTAAAATTGAATTCGGTAGGCAGTTGTGGTCCATGATAAACCACTTAGGTCAAGATAACCCAAAAGCGCAGTCTAACCATGGATTCACGGTCTACCAAAAATCCATAAACCAGATGTCCCGGTGAAACCGACAGTAGACGGAGTGGGCTCTCCACCCAGTGAACTGGCCATATTTTTAGCAGGTATTCTAAAACTCCTCACCGGAAAATCTAGTATGACTTTTCATATGCCTTTGCCAACAAAGTAGTAGGTGTTTCCGTGAAACTAGATGGCATTCTTGTACGTTTCACTGTCAGTTTGTTATATACAACTGTGCCAAATGAGTTCTCCGGAAATAGCCAAGCGAGTGTTGCTAATACAAACCACCCTTTGAGAACGGACACGGCGTACGGTAGATGAAATATTGGAAGGTATAAAAACATGTCTCGATCTCACTCACTTCGTTTTTGACTTGTTGGTTTACACTCAAGAAAAAGTTCTAGCAATGGGATCTCCAATATCCTCGGTTTTGGCAAATATTTTAAAACAATATTTTGAACAAAGAGCTGCAGTCGGATTCCCGTACCCACCCAAGATATTCCGATGTTATGAAGGTGGTACTTTTGTCGTGATGGAATGAGACAAGGTCAGCGACTTTTAAATCTCTCTGAATGAACTAAATTTATACATCAGAGTTAATATAGAGGTAGAGTCATCTTCAAGTAAACTGCCCTTCTCGGACTGCATCACACAAGGTTGAAGGGAAAACAATCACAGTGTATGAGAAATCAAGTGACACTAGGGCGATTTTGAGCTACTCATCTGCCCCTCCTAAGTCGGTATTCGCTAGTATCGCTTCAATATTTTTTAGCCGAGTAAGGGCTCTATGAATAGAAAAAGTTGATCGGACAGTGACGCCAAAGAACTGAAGAACAAAATTTGGAGTAGTGGTAGTTAACAAGTAGTTAAGAAGTGTGTGGTACCGGCGGTGAAATCCAACATGGATTGGATTGGGGCTGCTATTATCTTATATAAACCAGAGGTATCGGAAATCATTCGAAGGATTCCAAACACGGCTAATATAAGGGTAGCTTTCCAGAAGGGAAACGTTACACTCTGCACTGGTGCAACTCAAGGATCGTCTCCCAGCGGACAGAACCAGGGGTTGTGTCTACAGGATTAGATATAACGGTTGTATGAAGATTTATATAGGACAGACGGCCAGGGAATTGGATACCAGAATCGGAGAGCACAAAATAAAACTTATCATTTTATCGAGAAATGCAGGTGACTACGGAGCGTTACTGAAAGACTTGGCAATGGCGGGACATACACTAAACACGGGACACAAAATAGATTAAGAAAATGTTGAAGCACGGATTATGGCCTACGCCACAGAGACTGATGGCCGAGGAGGTGGGAATCACCAATCATCCCATGTGGAGGACGATCTTAAATCAGTCAACCTGGCGTGTGTTTGTGGGCGGTTTCCAGAAAAAGGAGTCATAAACAGAAGTAGCCTAGATTTGAAATGTACTTAATCTCATCCACCCTCCCCCATGTATATTGGCGTAGTACTCATAAGCCAACACAGACCAGCAAAATTTATCAGTGGCAATCAAAGTGATTCGTCGATTGAAGCACTAAAAGCCGGAAGTTTAAAAAACCAAAACGAACAAAAATAATTTCAAATATCTTCAATCCATCAACCATAAGATTTAGGCATGTACACTAAACTACGAGACCCTTTAACTGACACTCAACACTGATCTGGTGTGCCAACCTAAAGAGGCTTTACTCCGTCTACCTTAAATCCTGGTCAGCTTTGTGACCTGCTTACTTGACCTGATGAAGCTCTTGGGTCAATAGCGAAACACTGCCCAGCTAAAAACTACTAATTGTTTATCAAGCCATTCTGAAATGAAGACTGGACATGAGATTTGAGAATGCCGCATACACTTTTGATTTGATTCTATGGTTGAGGCAATTGTGCCAGTCTGGCTCCTATAATTATTCCCCGCAGAAACACAGAGAGCTTTGTCACACACATTAACAGTACACGATTCCCATTTTGGTGAGCAGCTTCAACAATCAATCTTTGCAATCCAGTTTGATCCCTTTACACCGTCTAACTGTTGTGCTTACGCTCAAGTTAGGCTCAAATGGGTACAAGTAAAAATTGGAATTTAGGGTGAATTTTTTGGACTGCTGAATACCTTCAAATGGAAAAGATAGTTTTGGCGTTTCAAAAATGGCCGCAGTCTGGATGAATTCCTCACTGTAGCATGCCATCAGCAGGTCACAGATGGAATGGTGATCCAGCACTGTTTTATTCTAAACTTTTCACCAAGGCAGATTTATTTTTAGTGTTGCTCATTTTTGAAGCTTAAAATGGCACTATCCTTTCAAAATCTGAGTTGTGATTTTGAAAGAGGTTGCTCATATTTGGAATCTTTGTTTTATTTGTTCAGCAAGAATATTAACAGCGCGCTGCGGCATGCTTTATTCAACAGCAATAGTTTATTCTGTCGTGGGATATGCTCCAAAGAGTGTCCTCCATTTATACCATTACAAATGAAGAATTGCTATCTACTTACATAATGAATTGCAGCATTCTCGTAGGTTCATTGGTAAATCGCTTGAAATAATCAGGTTTTAATGGGCTGTCATCTACCAGTTCCTTCGCGAGGATCATGGTCATTTAGGCAAAACATTTTGTTTGTCAGACAGCTTGGACCAGTCATCTACTAATCGGAACAAGTTTCAAACCCAGTGTCATTTCTGTGAGTGCTCACAGCAGTTGGCATGCGCTTTGGATTGCCATTAGCAGCTTGGGACTGGTTATCCAAGTACCATCTGTTCGATCTCGCTACACACACCCGACTAGCTCCAACAAGGCCAAAAGACAACAAATGGCCGAAACTATTCTAAGCATATTCAAAAAGCTTGTTTGAAGCAAGTTCGAACTAAAGAATGACTCTCATGAATATTCAGAAGTTAAACTTGCCGCTTTTACGGAAGCATGAGGATAGGCTGATATTTTGTCCGCCGACTTTGCATGAGTATTCTAGAAGTTAAAGCAGTGGATCTTTTCGCTAAATTAGTCCTTTAGGGGAGGGCATGAGAAGAATTCAGTTGCGTTTACTCTTAATAAGTTAAAGTCAGCCACATATGAATCCCTACCGTCTGATTTGTGAAAACGAGTGGCGTTGTTAGCTCCCTAATTCACATTTGCAAAGGATGTTGCAAGCTGTTTTATTAAGCCAGCTTCGTAAAACTTACCCACTTCGAATTTCCCAGAGCTTGGTTTGGTCGAGTTAACGATGCCTCCGAAATTGCCTTCCCTCCCTTTGGAAGACGCTAGGAAGTTAGTTGAAAGTATGGGTCCTCATGAACTCATTTGATAACATCATCTTTTTTCTGTTCACACTTTTAAGTACCAGTTATTCCTCTCCGGATTACGGGGGAATTCCTCAATTGTAAGGTCGCTTATTCGTCACGGTCGTTGTATCGGGTTTAATCATGGGTGCACATAAGTACCGGATTCCATACTGCTCTCAAATAGTCCCCTACTCTTCATTCGTTTTCGCACCTCTATCGAGAATGGTCCCCTTTGGCTTACAAGGTCTTAGACAGTTGTGCTCCCCATGTGGTTAGTATTATGTTATTTTTAAAGCGCAAGATCAATCATTAATAAGAGTCAGTCAGATTCAGTGTTTCCAGCAAGTTACTCTGATCAGTCATTCTATGGCGCAGGAGAAATTATTGGTTTATTTTGAAGTGAGTTGATTAAGCTTTGATAATAGTCCAGAAGGTGCTAGGATTTGGTAGTTCTTTTGGTCGATGATGGCCAGCCACAGCCAGATACATCGGCCCTCAAATTCTTTCAGTCAATCGGTGATTGGAACTAGAAAACAATGAAATCTGTCAACAAAATATCTACTTGTAACCTGTGTGCGCACCACCGGACCGACGGTCACACGGACAAACTAAATTACCTGTTTTTGACGGCATGTTTTTGTCATTCATCAGAGTCAGAACAAGCACCACAGGAAGAAATCAGCAGTTCACTTATGGTAATCAGCTGGTGTTTTGGTAGTTCTCAACGGATTCATGCAGAGAAATGCAAATTAGCACTGTGCCAGAGTCGCGGAATCTCACAGCAGACGACTACAGACAAGGATGCCTGTGGAGGTTTGCATTGGTCCACGGTGAGCTTACATGGAAACCCTTGGTCGGCTCAAGCTAGTGAACAGCTCTGCTCGGGTACCTGTTCAAACATGGAGGGAGCCAAACATGAGCAAGCTAGCCTAGTCAGTGGACCACCAAACAGCACCCAAGGCTTGTTGTGAGCTCATCCGTTAAGTTTGGCCGGCAAAGTTTAGAATCCGAAATTGGGCATCCATATTTTGGAACAAGCTATGGCAAATTCAGTTGTTGAGTTTGTGGAGTGATGCCCAAAAGTACAAAATCTTCATGCTCTCTACCTGGTGACAGTATTTTTCGAATGAAGGAGGAACTTGGTAACTGATGTCTGATTTATTCCGCACTGCTTATTTAGGTAGGCAGCAATGCGTACATATAAGCCACAGGAGCGTTCGCAGAGTCAAGGTGCACCAAAGTATATCACAGTGACCGGAGACATTTGCTTGCAGTTGGGTTGGAACATCGAGTTGCCTGAGTTCAGGTCATGAATCGAATTAGTGATGGTTGGTCGATGAGCGTTGTGATTTCCCATCATCAATAACAAAAGGGCGGAAATGGTTAGAGGATGGCACACAAAGCACTCGGAGTAGGTGCGCTTAACCGCACAACGCAACCCGTTGTGGATAATGAGTGCGACTTTTCTCAGCTATGAAGCATTCACTCGCTTGTCCAGCCTCTTTTACAAAATCTGCTTCATGTGGTCTTATGATATCGTCTTAAAACAGCGAATTGCCAGAGGAAAAAGGGAGTGGGGCTAAGAAGAGGGTTCATTTGACAAAGCGTACAACTGACTTGGAAATAAATACCGACCTATTAGTGTAAGAATCTCTCGCAACACCGAGACTAAATTGTATCTATCCACGTTCTTTGGAAGAAATAGGCAGTTTTGATCGGTAACATGGTCATAGAATAGATGTGTTGTTTTTCTGTGCCACATGGCTTTAAACCTGTACGGGGTCTCCGCAGGTTGATGCAGAACAATCCGTTGTTTTTCAAGGCCCTCAAGGATATTGAGTAATCAGGTTTAACCAACCCGAGTTGTAAACAACACCCCTTATACATTAGGAGATTTCAGCTGACATGGTTTCAGCGTGGATGCTATGAGAATGCAACTGATTACACCCCATTCCACTTGAACGGATTCAAAAGCAAAGACCATGTATTCCCGAGAACTTTGAGTACCTTGATTGGCATACCCCAGTCCGAAAAACCGGCTGATAAGTCGGCAATGGATCCGCCGTGTGGATCCGATAGAATAAACGAGAGCGAATGAATTCTTTATAGTAATACTACCATCATCCCAAATGCGAATCGTGATGTTCTTCATGGCTTCTTGCAAAATTAAGTCTTGCATTTTAGTTAACCTGACTCGAGCTCTTATGTTAAGATCCTGACATTTTGCACGTAACTGAAAGGTTTATGCGAAATCATTGTAAGTTATCTGAAGAACTTGTCATGAGGGCACTGAATAATACTCAGCGGCTCGCATTAGTTCTGGCCGACTACAGTCAGTCCACTGAGAATATCCGTAGGCACCGCAATGGCCTTTCTCAAAATCATGTCTATTCATCATAAATTAACGTTCAGAAGAGCGTTCTACAGCCATTTGTTGAACGGCTACACATCATCTGGCGCTGAGGGAGTCAATATCGCGTAATGTGATGAACAACAGTTGACATTTCAATTCAGACAACAGTTTAGTGAGGTTAGTAGGATAGTGTGTGTTTGAAATTCTGAGATGAGAGGGTGAAGTTTGATGACGCCAGGGTAATTGGTAACACCTGTTGAACTTTAGAGGAATGCTTGCAAAAGGTATGGGAAAAGAAAGTGCGACTTGGTATTTTAGACCTCTGATAATCGCTGCATGAGTATAAACAAAACAGTATCGATATCAGATCTGGTCTCCAGCTTCTTTCAGGCCGTAGGCATACCGTTGGATGGAACTACGTGACTATGAATAACCCCTAGATATCCAATTGATATGACGTACTCAGTATTTCTTCACTTTGAAACACTGATTACACTATGGTTTGCAAACAAGAATGTAAAGGTTAACGTTTTCAGCATACCTTGTGCTGCTCCGTTTGCTAGTACAGTGAGGTGTGTTGGTCAGTACAACACTTTTTTTGGTTCTGGCCACGGGATTTGTCTCGCTTCAAGTTTGACCATCCATCAACAACGGCGACAAGACCTTTAGCCAATACAACCTTTTTCTCAGCAAAGTGGTGGTGATCTAGGAGATGTGGAATTTCTCATCATGGTTCTGCGTGTTCACTTCTCCCAGTGGGCAACAAACGCTGATGTATTAACTCATTTAAAATTCTGACCATCACAATGAAGTAAAAGTTGATTCAGGCATTTCTGAGCATTTCGCTTAAGTGAACCCTGCGACTAATGTATGTGAGTGCATTTAACAGTCAATGGAAGCCTCGAATGATTGATGTGGGTGCGCACGTACGTCGCCAGTGATGAGCGCTCTAATGTGTCAATCGAGGGTAATGGGAAAGTGCCTCTTATGTCTGAGGACATATTGTTTATACTGGTTCCTGTCCTGATAATTTTCTCCTAATTTGGACAAAGAATGTTGAACCGTAACAAATTATTCAATTTTTGTATCCTTCACTGTTCTTAGTGTTCGAGGTGGACATCACTCACATACATTTTCAATATTTTCTCTTAAGCAAAACAAGAAATTCCAATGAACTCTAATCAGCTGCGATTGCTGAATCTTATTAGCCCTCTAGTATTTTCGCTTATGGAAGTGATACAACTCAAGCACACTATATTTTCAGAAACGGTTAAAAAGACGATAGTCAGTCTGATCCCAGTTACATGAAAATGGATCGCTAAATTTTGGCATAGCACTCAGCTTTACGGGTAAGTCCCCCTGTAGTTCTACCCACCTAACTATTGGTTACGACTTCCACATCACACAAATTGGGCATCACAAAAGTAGGTGAACTGATTCCAGCCAGTGATTGGTAATGTCTCTGCGTTTCGCATCAGGCTGAGATAGTGCGCTCGTGCACCAACTACCAAAAGCCACCCGATGCAAATTGATCACAATCGTGTGACGACTAGTCATGTAGTAAACAATTTTATATTCCCTATACTATGGGAGTCATGAGTTAACATTTCCCCTTCTCCATGTCAAGAGCGATTGGCAAGTTGTCAGATTCACTAGGCCTGGTAATATCCCATTTCAAAACTACCAAGAATAGTTATCAGAGCACTTTATCACATTACCTCAAAACTTCACATAAAACTATTTTACCATACTTTTATATATAAGCCTTTGTTCGATTCGTCTAGGTACCACAAAAGTTGGACTCAATGAGCGAAATCCGAAATTGGGACTGCGTTACAAGGCTTTTCATCTCAATTTTCCATTGAATCTATAAACCGTCGGCAAATTGTTTTTAAAGATAGAATCGAAAGCAAAATAAGGGTGACAGCGCATGGTTTACCCACAGCAGGCAATGCACCTTGCAAATGACAGTGAAAAATCTACGGTTGCAGAAGGACATATGAAAATCTCAACATTGATGAATCATTTCGTTCATTTACAACACCAGTAAATTAAGAGCGTTGGTTGTTCTGATGGAAATTGCCAATTACAAAGTCCGGTGTTCAAAAGAATCAAGAGTTATTTCAAAGGCTGAGTATGTGTATCATGAGACAAAGGTGAGGGATTAATCTGATAAGGACTGGAGATTTTACTGGTTCTAAAATGCCTTGTGGCTATTTTATGATACTAATTAAGGTAGCTTTACCCAAAAAGTTAAGAATCCTCTACCAGCTTAAGTATTTACCTAAGTAAAGCGAAACCTTCCTAGTCTATATGGGTCTCGTATAACACATGGTTACAGCTCTGCCAGAACGACGTCTGTTTCCTGAAAACAAAACAAACTGTGATCATCACACATCCGCAACTTTTTACCACGACGAATGAATTTAGTTTCGTAATCCGCGCTCAGCTGTGTCCGATCGTATCCAAGCAACCCTCTGATAAGCAAATCGACTGGTATGAAAGAACGAGTTTTTTACTTTCTCAATTTTCTTAGTCAATGCCGAGTAACTGAAAGCTAGTTAGAGGGCATAACACACTGAGCTCAGTTTCCTTCTAGTCCCTTTTCTAACTCTTTTTTATAATACCATAAAGTTGAATGCCCATGCACGTAAGTTTTTCAGAACCTTATAAGTTTATGCTTTAATTGCAACAGGAACAGTCACAGAAATCAAGTGTATTTTGCGCTAAATCCCTTAGTACACCAACGAAGGCTTGTTTCCCACACCAACTCCTACCTAAAATGGTGATCATAGGACAGCTGTTGATCGATAATGAGGCTGAAATAATTGAGAAAAATTGATAGACTAGAGATTACAGGACTTCTGGCTTGCTGTCGCTAAATAGCAGGGGTCCCATTTAAAACTTCAACTGCCAGTTAACCAAGTCGCTTGTTCCATAAAACGGCTGCCCATAGTTTCAACGTAATGCTGGTTTTTGTCAGCACATGCTCAGCCGTATGCTAGATACGTTAGCTAAGACAGATGGTCGCTTTTTACACAAGTGCATTAGTGTGTAATGTCTGTGTAATTCAGTCTCCAACCTAACTCTTTAGTCAGTATTTTATACACAGCAGCCAGACTTCCCTCCGAGGTAATTGAGGAAATTTATGAAAAAAGAACCGAAAAATCCGTCCATAAACTATTGTTTTTATTGAAATCTAGAAAAAATTGGTTACCTAGCAATCCACTTGCCTCTGAGAAGCGATCTTCAAATTACGATGGCAGTAAAGCAGCGAGGAAAAAGCTCGTCGTTCAACTTCACGATAGTTCATTTTTAACTGAGTGCATTGCTCATAAGGTTGCTGAAAATTCTTCGACAGCCCGTAACCGGTTCCACCCATTTACGTGCTCATCAAATAGGTGCATTCTTCGAGTTTCCGTCAGCCTTACGTTTCACTTCAATTCAGCGCGATTCGCGAAATCCACTCATTTGCAAACTAAATGTAAATCAGATATTCACGTGACCCATCTAAGTTTTCCACAAAGTAAATGAAGTTCGCAAAGATTACCTCGGGAGCAGTTTAACTTGTTGCGACCTAAGCCTTTGGGGCGGAATATACATAGATATCGGGAATAGTAATCTCTACGATTAAACGAAATGTGTTGTAACCCACGTTAATCTATTGATTTTTGCCAGCATGCGATATATTGAAAATTTTACCCGGAGACACTTCGTCTGGGATTTAAAGTAACATTGTGAATAAGTAGTCCATCAAAACGCCTTGTTCGTTAAAACCGTCGTCCTATTTTTCTATTGTCAGTGCAAAGTTAATCAACAGATTTTGGCCAACTGATTGATGGGTGGATTTTTATATTAAACTGATAACTTGTTCGAACTTCAGTTGCTAAACTGAGAGACGTCGATGAAATTGCGTATATCTCGTCGGCATCTTTGGTCCTTTTGTGTTAATTACATTAGCTAAATGTCCTTTTGCTCCTCTGGTCAAGGAGACTGCAACAAATTCGATGTCTGTCTTAACTGAAAATTGTTATTGTCGACGATGAAAGACCAATGTTAAGTGGTTATCGCAAGTGAACCGAAAATCAAATTACACCTAACTACCTTAGGACATTGCAGCGTACATAATTATATTTGTAGTCTGGATGTGGTCATGAGTGACAAGTAGCTTGGTAATAAAAATGTGTTCATCAACTCCCTCAGAAATTAACAGTTGAGGTTATACTGCTCCTCTCTATTTGCAGTTGATTTTAAACCAAATAAAACACATTTAACCAATGCAGATAACTTAATTCCACATCATACGATCCATTAACGCACGGTTTGAAATTTTTTGGCGTGACCTCCAGATAGACAGTAAGGATGTATTTAAGACAACCGGCAGCATAGTGTTAACTGTTTTTACAGTTTACAAGTAAAGCAATTTGCCTCAATGCAAGTCCGTAAACTAAATGGTACGAGCAAACCACAGCCTTTAACGAAAAAAATTTACAAACCAGGCCTTAGTTACACACAACAATGAGCCATGAATTGTATTTACTGATTCGGTTAGTATCAATTTTTATTGCTCCATAATTACCAGTACAGGTGTTTTTACCAGTTCTTTAAATAGAAATACTCCTGCATATTTCAAAGTTTCTAAAACATAGTTTTCAAGGTCTGAGCAACTATAAAAATATTACAGCAGTGCTGTTGACTGCCTTAACCTGTTCTCAGCAAAATGTGCAGCTTTTCTATGCTAGTTGGTATTTAACACAATTGCCCTAACGCCAACGTAACCAGTTTTCTCGAAAGGTAGCTGCATTTGGTTGTTTCTAACAGAGTAATTCAGGGATTTTGCGCGATTTCTTCTAGGACTGCTTATGGTTTGGAGGTCTATATCAGGATAGTCTAGGCAGTCATAACCTGTGAAGGTAAATGTTTCTGATATTTCTCGAATACCAGGGTAAGCGGAAGACAAGTGAGAACCTGATCGATAAACAGTAGGTAACGTCGTCAGCAGATGGATAACCCAGATTCACTCAACGGGCAGTTAAAATTAGATCCTTTCATTTGCAAATCACTTTAAAGATTTATGTTCTAAAAGCTGAAAATGTTGGTTTTTCTGCTATCTTTTTAGTTTTTCCCCGCTTGGCACTATTCAATTTTATGTAAAGGTGATACAAAAATAAGTACTGAATAAGGCATCTGGTACAGCGTCCCAGGTCTCCGTGAATGTGTGTAGCATGCAGAGTGAATTATAAACGGATGCTGGGAGCTATGATTACAACAACACTCTTATTTTGTTTCCGGCGGCCAATGGAAAAGCATCATGAGAAATTCATAAACGAGAGATTCAGCTAATTTTCAGGCTAATTTCCAGTAAAACCACATTGGTTTGCAAATGAGTATAGTTCGCTAATTTAGTGTAATTTGGGTTTCAGTAGAATATAAGGTTGATGGAAATTGGGGGACTGCGCTTACCTACTGAGCCCTAAAAGGCAGAAATCGGTCGTAGGGTATTACGTGTATTACGTCTACAATACGCAGATTTTTCACACCATTCAACGGTTTTCACTAGCAATGAACAAGTAACATGCCGGGGATACTTAACTTTTCTGAAGTCCTCCAAAGTGGAAATACGCGTGCACAGATCTATGAGATTTATGACGACTATACTTTTACTGATATACCAGGGGTATGATTTTTTCCCTTGTATGATTTGTCGAACAGTCGGCAAAATCCTCTCCTACACGACCATGTACCACAGTAGACGTGGAGAACGACTTGAAGACCATTCGTATGACGTAATGCCAAACAATCATTGATTTCCGACTACCCTTCCAGTCTAATAAATGAACAAAGTTAACGAAAGCAAAGGTCACTAAAGATGGGAAGAAAGTATGTATACCGTTCGTTGATTAATTACATGGTGGTCACATTGCACAGTTAGGACTTCAAAGAAATATTAGTCGAAATTCCCAAAAATGAGAGCAGTATTGGTGTGCGTTGACTTCCGGTCGATTAAGTTTCGGTTCTTACACTGAATTGTGGAACACCGGAAGAGATCAGAGCAGCCAAACAGATATCACCCTGTTGAAATAACTCATAGTTGTTACGATGTGAACCTAATCAATCACTGTTAGATCCAACTTTACCCCCAGGCCTCAAGGTCATCCGACTTCATTTGTCTGCGACGTACTTGTTTACAACATCCAGTAAGGCGTGATAGCGGCAGCCAAAGGTTGTTTGGTGTGTGAAATATATTGTCGCACCTTGGCTAGACAAGCGGTAACTGGCCTCCTAGATAGAGGGGTCACATTAGGTTGAAGTTAAACCAAATTTGATGTGAGCGTCGCTTGCCAGATAAATTCCGCAGGATCTTTATTTGATGTTGCCTATCGGGCGTTCATATTGTCGTGCAGAAAAAATTGAAGGTCAATGCTACTGCGAATTCGAAAAATGCGTTGCATTAACCACGAAAGGGTTATCAACCGAAAACTCATCAAATGCTTCGATATTGTGGTTGGGATTATGCTCATAGAATATCTTTACCCAAAATGGGTTCCCAATCGGTTTTGTGTAAAAAAAACCACGCAGTGACAGTAAGATAGTGGGTTCCCAATCGGTTTTGTGTAAAAAAACCACGCAGTGACAGTAAGATATCGGAGGATGTCAGTTGAAGAAAAACTGCTTATATATTCCCCCACCCAAAATGCTCCTGTCGCCGATTTAATTTCAGGAAGTCCGACAACAACAGGGTGGCCCATAAAGTAGTGAACAAAATTTGAATGATTATTGAGAGGCTGGCCAAGATAACCTAACCTAAATCTCTTTGACTCTAGACGTATAAATGTGGCTACCCAGAACACAAACTAAGTGTTTGGCAGTTACTCAGAAGACAAACAGGATGAACAAGCCGCTGAAGAAGTCTCTGTAATCAGCGGTTTCTCTTTTAAGATGAAAAAAAATCAGTTTTGAGCATAGCTTAAGAACAAGTGCTCTAGTGGTATACCAGCTATCCCAACGTGAATAGAAAATTCCAAAGAAGCTAAAATGGTTTAGTATACTATCATTGGGGTGATCTGTGTGTACAACAGTGCTTTGTCACTGTGTTACTTATGTCATGCAAGCAAGCTGCCAACAAATGACCTCTAGTACGTTATTTTGATATCTGAATCACAAGAACCAAAATGAAGCCATTACTATCGTTGATTCGGCAGTCATCATCTTGGCCTGCTGACCGTTGAAGAGGCTATAAGTGACTTCACCCAATTTTACCAAAAGCTCTGAGGCGTATGTATGCCACTGTCCTTTGTATGTCCATGAACGCTTTTTTGGATGCGGTGAGATTACGACAGACGGAAAGCAGTATGTGCCTACGTAGCCATTAGAATCATTACACTGGTTGGAAATGACTAGTTGACTGATTGTAGATAATTGTTGTATAATAAGCATAATCCCAGCATCTTTAGCATACGATCAGAATGCAGGCAAAATCTGCAAAGTACATTCTGACCAAACTTGCAATCTTCAGATAGGTTGGTTACTGTTCGTGAAAACTTGTCACTTGGTTAGTCAGCTTAGTTCACCCTTGAAATCTCTTTTGTTCCACACAGTCTAAGTTCTTAGAAGACTGGCGTTGTGAAAATTCACACACTGTACGCAAATACATTCGGTCCAAATGAGTTGACCTAAAGAGGTGCTCTCAGTGTACTCTGCTAAGAGTGAAATTTGGAAAGCATAACAGTCTATTCATCTGATATATTGCTTGCCACAATCTCAAGTGGTTAAGTAGACTGCTCTGTCTTCTATGAGCCCCCAGCTTTTCTGTTCGCACAGATGTGGATGAGGTTAATATTACTGGGAAACGCGTGACAAAACCTTACTACTTGGAATGCAGTTTGTGAGCGAATATATTGTCAGAAAATATTTAATCAGGACTACTACCCTTGCAGTCATATCAAACAAGGTTGATTTTTTTCAAATAGGTTTACATTCAGTGTTTAATTTACGAATACCACAAAGGCATAGTCATGTGTATGAGAAATTGGTGGCGGATTATTATAATTACTGGTTCCAATTTCATTTGGTTGACTAACGGAGCACCTGTCAGGTGTACGGTAGAAGATGAGTCTGGGTGTCCTTATACTGCTAGATGTGATTAATAAGCAGTATGGAAGTGTATGTGCAAATTGGAATCAGCTACGGCCATGCGTTTTCATGGTCAAACTCATATAGACCCACATTAGAATTGTGTTTTGTTTCACTAGGTTATACTCCTGAAATGCACGAGTTCTAGGGATTGTCCGCCTGGTTATTCCTCCATCAAAGAGTAATATGTTTTTAACCCACTTCGCACTGTTTTCGCGTGGTAGGACAATTGTAGGAGCTGTCTCATACATGTGATCCTTCACCTACGGATTACCAAATTGAAATCACGAAAAATTCCTTATTCTGTATGAATTCGTGTCACACGCCTAGAAGAATGAAGAGCTGCAACGAAATAGTGGCGGAAAAATCCACGGAATCACCGGTAACAAAAATAGCGTAATATTCATGGTGGAACCTACTTATGAAACTTTGAGTGACAGCTTTCACACGATGTGATTATGAAACTTTGAGTGACAGCTTTCACACAAATAATTTAACGACAGAATCAAGACTTAATTAAGGATTTCTACGATGTGACTCCAGAAATGGCGCCACAAGATAAGCCATGTCTACTTCAGTTTGTCAAAGTGATCCTGAAAAGTGGGTTGCAATGACTATACGAAGGGACATCACTGATGAAGAATAAGAAACATTGAGCTCCCGGTCACAAAACTACCGAACTCAGGGGAGAATGTTGTAACAGTTGAGAAGACTAGTATGCGTGCCTTTTACATCACTGTACTTCTGGCAGTCTTCTTCCCTAGAATAACTTCAGACAACACCTAGGTCAGTGATGAGAATCGATTAAAATGTCCTGATTGACCTTCGTGGACGACTGGATAAACGATTTTCATCGTCCTCAAAATCTGAATCGTAGGTGGTTATATTTTACATCAGGTTTTTCCCCGATCTCCTTTTGTCCCCATCTTTTCGTTAGGAAAAGTGAAACGCATATTCACAGCTAACCACACTAGCGAGCTGGAGAGGAGAGAGCAATAGAAAAACATATTATGGACGGTTTTGCGAAGTTAGCTGGAAACAAACATAGTCCGTTTGAGGGAAAATGACGTTTTGGCAAGTGACTATGATGAAACCTTTTGGCGTCATACGCCACTGATCTAAAGGATGCATGTCTCCTTCGTGGGATGCATACCGCTTACGAGTCCAAATAGGGACGAAATGGATGTACATTGCATCTCGGCCTTTTGGCGTACACTGAATTCACTCATAGAACGAAATCTCCACTGAGTAAGCACTTTTGTGGGGACCAGTGTAATCACTGTCGAACCAAACCCTCTGAAGGCCACTCATCTATTCGGGTAAAGCAAATGGTGTTTTTCCATGGTGGCTTACAAGAGTCATTTGCCGTTGTTAACATGTCTGAGGTGTATGCAAAACCTTCTACATCAATACGGAAAGACCAGTTTTATTGCGAAATGAAATTTCGTCTCCTGGCACGGCTGTTTCAGACTTATCGGGGTCCACAGTAGTGCGCATCTTATAAATCTCCGGAGCAAGCCAAACCCACAATCCTTCTGTTAGTAGTTGGACACCACTCATTCGGTTACGAGCTGCTTATTGGTTCTGCCGGCTCACATTTAGCGGAATATAATGTCGTTTTTATGTCATCATATCGCTTTTCCCTTCAAAATCTGGTCACCTGTGTAAGATTGAATCTGTAGATTGTCCGATAAGATGAATCTAGTTGGCTGAATAATGTTTTCCCAATCAAAACCAATTTTATGTTTTGATAGAACCAGCCTGGGCTTTTAGGCACGTTCAGGTTTTATTTTATATCTGAGCCAATTGACCCCGAATTCACATTTTTCTATACATTCGGGAAACCTACGTGACATTCACGCAACACCACTTTTGTTTGCTCAAAAGTGTCAATTTAAGCACGTGGGTGATATGCCACGTTTTTCTCAGTCGGCAGTCTCTATTTGCGCCCATATGTAAAAGTTTCTTTTCGGAAAAGTGCGTGAGGATTCGAAAATTTAAACAACTGAGCTAGATAGATTGAAATCACATCAAGGAGTACAACAGTTGAGAATCCACTTCAATTGATTTCTTAGGGATGCCAACCAGGTTAATCTTTTCCAAAAGGCAAAACTGATTAAGATTGATTTTTGATTTAATTGTTCTGCTACGTCACAATAGAATTCAATGGTTGTAACACTCCGTTTTCACTAGTTTCCTGCTCCGAATATTACAACCAACAACTCCTTGCATTTTCCACTTGGCCAGACAATGAATATTCTACCTCAAACTTCCACACTTTCCGCTGGAGTGGCCGAATATTACAACCAACAACTCCTTGCGTTTTCCACTTGGCCAGACAACGAATATTCTGCCTCAAACTTCCACACTTTCCAGCTGAAGTGACGGGTGAATTAGACTAGGTTGATGTGTGTCTGAACATACGAACGAAGTTTCTTTAGGTAATGAGACTCCGACTAGTGATACTAGATCGGAGACGTCCGACTGTGAACTAAGCACCTTTGTTTTCGGCCGCCAGTTATCTGTCGGGACAAAGCCACCGTCGAAATCCCCAATAATACCTTAACAATGCTCAACAGTAGCACAGATTGGCAATCGTTCTCGTACACTAAGTACATTCAGAAGAACACGGTTCAATAATCATAGAGCTGAATGTATAATACGTACTCCAGTATAAAGTTCGAAGCTTGATTGTCAGCCTGATATAAATATTTTTGCCAACCGCAGGTTTGCCTCCGTTCCTAAGATTATGAGAAAATATCAGCTGATAACGTTTTCCAAAAGATATCTCCTAATGGGGTTTCACAGCTTTTTTTAACTGAATTTAATGGTGGCTGGGTAACTTACAGAAGTATTTACTTATCACGATACACAAAGAATGATGTATCAGAGTTACTTCCTAAGTGTCTGGATAAAGGTGAGTTTATCGAGGGCTAATATGTTGAACGAATGCAAGTCACGTGTGTTTGTCTTCAATATGATAGGAGTGTAATGGATTGCGCCCAATAACAGATAGACACCTAGGTTCAACATATGGTTAATTTGCATTTGGTTTTGACAGCCAGACGAGAGGTCTTCTACTGCCTCTCAAAAATATATTCTATTACACTGCGCTTTTTTGTATGTGCTCCTAGGCAAACGTTTCGCCGATGGCCAAAAACGCAAATAGCTTGTTAGCTTGAAGAAAAATGCAATTTTTCCATATGACTGAATCACCAAATGCAGAGGTGTAACATCGTTTTGTTAATAAAACCTTCACCGAGTTGTTTTCTGTAACTTACTTTCAGTTCAACCGGTTGAGAATATATCCAAGGCGACAGGAGTAAGTCACACGATTGGGTATTTCTTTTTCATATACTTAGTTGGTGGATTAATCCATAAATTAATGACCATATGTGGTGAATTTACAGTCATTTTGAGTCCGCTTACGTTGTTGCTGAAGATTCAGTTGATAAAAAAGTGAATAACTTAAGTGCGGATGAAACGATGTTGACTTCAAAGAGGATTAATTTGAAAGCTCACGCGGTACATCTTTTCACTTGTTCGCAAAGGGGAACTTGGGCAAAGGTCCTTGGAAAGATCGAGTGGCCATTTACGCAACCATTCTGTTGAAATATGAAACAAATGGGCCCTCACAGATTGGCAATTTTTGGTGAAAATCATCTAGCCATTCAAGCAGGTCGTTATGCAGACCGGTGTCCCCGATAAAGTGGCTAACGAATCGAAGAGATCTGATAGCGTTTTCTACATTGTTATTTTCATCATATGGGTATTGTTAGTCGATACATTCAAGATCAATTGGTCTCGCTTTCGTCTTCAGTATCAACGGTTTCGAATGTAGGAATCACAAGGGTGCGGAAGCCAATTCTGCCGCTTTTATTCACCGTTCTTTATTTGCCTTGCAGCGTGAGGTATAAACCAGAGGTTATAATTCGGGGCCTCCCGTCCTAGCATGGAAATCAAATTGCACTCAAAGTAATGTAGAACATTTACTGGGATCCAAGAACAAGAAAAGAGCCGCACAACCTGTTATTTATCTGCATCACGCTAGTGTGGCTGAACATCACTTAAACAACTAGCAACAAGCGAATCAAGTGAGTGCTTGCATGCTCAAATAGAGGCACAACAAGGCCAGTTCATTTGATCAGTGGGCCCATTTCTCACTCATTGGTAATCACAACAACAATTACTAAGAACCCATGTCATCGGACTACGTGTATTCTGCTGGGCCAGGCACAAATGTTACAGTAGTGTCAATATCCTTAAGCATCTGCTTAAGTAAACTAATTGTGATAGTTTTCACAAGTGTTTTTTGAGTTCAGAGTGATGCTACGAATCAGGTGGGCACTTTCCCCTATTTTCATTTTATTGATAAAAATGGCTGCATGGCTGCATAGCCACCTCAGCTTTCTTTCTGTGATGGTGAGAACAAATGGATCTGTCCTTCAACTAACTCTATCAGCACATAAACAGTAGTCGAATAGTTCTGATTAAAGGTGAAACAAGGCGGTGACCATGGGACACTTAATTTAAATAGGTTGTTTGCAAATTGTTTTCTGGGGCGGCCGTGTTTAGCCTCCGTCGAGGGTGCTTATACTAGTAGCCATAAACGGAGCAGAAATAATTTATAAAGCTGAATCGGCTGTTACTTCAAATAAAAACTTGGATCTCGGACAAGACCGAGCTGACTGGCTCCCCAGTACATGATTCCGCAGTGTGCTCGTATAAGTACCTCAATTCCATGAAGTTATTCTGTCATTGCAATTCCACATTATTGTAGTCTCCCACTGTGCATTCACACCCAGCATGAAATACAGTTTTATTACCATTTAGGAAGCCCACATAGCTTGGTCGAAATCTGTAACTATCCAAACAAGACTGTATGGAGCCGGCTGATCATAAGCAAAACAGTTGGCGGTACAGTTAGCCGAATAGTTATCCCCAGTCCGAGGTGTAGGATTACTCGAGCAACCCAAGTAGACCACTGTTTGCTGTCAGTTGCTGATTCACTCTGCAGCGAATAGAAAACAGAAGTATGCATTTAGCCATTTTATTAAGCGTTTAATGCGATCATACAAATTTGTCTTACTGGACGAAATTATATTCATTAGTCAGACTATTTAATAATTCTTTTTGAGGATCATTTTGTTACCATAGCATGGACCACTGAGATGGGTCATTTGTGTACGATTGTGGCACACTTCCATAACTGGCTGAAAGTTCACTTTCTTTTCAGCTTATGTAGCGCGTCTGCGGGTCAACCAGAAAGCCAAAGTTGAACACATCAGCATTTTGCAAACAGATGAATCACCTGTGTGTGATATCCTCTGGTCAAATGAGTATCACAGCAGCCACTACGGGATTTTATGAGCCTATTTTCAGGATGCCAAACTGCTTTGCTTCATTAGCAAGATCGGTGTTAGCTGATATGACGAAACAATTTTCGGGGGCAAAATCTTTAGATCTTGTTCAATGGCAGTTCAAAAATGAACATCAAAGTAAACTGTAAATTGTTTAGCTGACTATAGAACAAAACTCTAAAAATAAAATCCACTATGACATCCTCCGGCATGGAATCAAAAATAAAAATCTCGAAGAGCCTTCTTCTCTGCGGAGATTGGTATGTGTAGGGTAGACCACTCAGTGCTTGTTCAGCTGGAGCGTTCTGTATGAATGATAATCCACAGAAAGTATTTCCGCTACTCGTACGACTTTGAACTGTTTGTTTGGCGAATTTTTAAAGAATAAAAATAAACTTTTTCGAAGTTCATTTGTATGAGTCCACAAGCATCATATTGACCAAGGAAAACAGTATTTCCGTACTTGTCATCCGTTAGGTGTAAACTTAGCTTGTTTACATAGCACTTTCTTGAGCACCATATAAGACACAAGATTAGATCATCACATTAAGTCACCGAATGCAGTCAGTCAACGTTCGTTGCAAACGTTTGTAGATACGGGTCTATTATTCTGCACAATTCCAAGACTTTAGCACACGTTCGCCCGTGCATCAATTTGATGAAAAGTCAGCTCAGATATACTGTGAAGCACAAGCCTGCTGACTGTGGACGGAGAGCAGCTGTTGGACGTGCAAACAACGAAATTTGTGGAAAACTTACTTCGTATCATTCCGTAATTAGCCCGCTGGTAAATATCTTATGGCCTTTATCACGGTGTGCACGGTGTGATAAACCAGTGTGCAGATGTTGAAAGGAAGCTCCAATGAATTTGCTACCTTTCACACGTATATCCGGTTAATGGTGCCATACAATTTTGAGGTGTTTTTAGGTGGCAGGAAACGCTAATCATAATGGACTGCATAGCACTTTACTTAGAATGGTAATCCCTTTGAAGCACAACCATGTAAAAGCTAGCTAAATCACTGTCCCTTAAAGCCACTGAACCAGTGACAGCAACATCCTCTGGATTCGTTTAGTTACGATATTCGCGACTACTAGGTTTTATGCTATTATTAGACAAAAAATGAATTGCAATAATCTGCATAATACCTAGTTTAGACGAAGAGGGAATCCGTAGTAGTTAATCCTAGGTGTGCACAGAGGGTGTGTGGAATCGTCAACTCACAAAAGCACATCGTTGATATAGACACCACAATTGTATTGGTTATCAACACCCTATTCAGACTTTCGGACGGATTTATAGGGTTTTTCAGTTTGATCAAAATCCGGGAAGCAAAGTTGAAATTTCCAAATCTCACTGGTGGACGGGGGTTTATAACACACAGGGAGCACTATTTCATGCACCGGCTGTCTGAGGTCCGCAATAGTGCGACCTTGAAGACTCACTCAGGTTTAATCAGCATGATTGTATATTGCTTGATTGATTGTATTCCTTCTCCACACACTACCAGAAATTATTTGACTTTTCTTAATATTATCTACAGAGCAGATGATGGGCTTAACTGAGTGATACGTCTGCTTTTTGTGAACATCGCACTGGAAGCGGAGTTGCTCGTTCTAAGATTAAGTAGGAAAAGCTCAACAGTAGCGGCAACCATAACGCCTTCTCACAGATTGTTTCTCGTACGTAATGTTACCGCCAGCTAGAATGATACTGGTTAGATAACTCTTGCATTCACTCTCCGAGAGTACTAACCTATACTCATCGTCTGTGCCTCGCCCACTAGCTTACACGCCATTCAACAACACGTACGCACTCGAAGATATAGCTACATATATTCACCAAGCTTTCATTGCGTGGTATGATATCAGTGCATTCTCATCAAGAAAGCTGTCAATGCTAAAAACTCGCGGATCTGAAACTCACAAAAAGCAATTAGCTGGAAGTGGTTGCCTGCATTCTAATCTTTAGGGTTTCAGGTTCGGAGAAGCAGCGGACTAAACACAAAATAATAACTGCCCCTTTCCAAATGGATGTACGGACAAGTACATTTCAAAGACATTTCCAGTTTGGCTGAAATATTTTGCTAATAAGAGGCCCAACTGGAGAAGTGGCGATACGTCATAAGCTCTAAATAAATAAACTTTGAGCACATATGAAAGAACAGGTTTGCGTCGAGATGGAAATACGGGTTGTCCGGGTAGCCAGTTTCAAGCCTTTCTCGAATAGACACAAGTCATTTTTGTGTAGATTAGAAAAGACGAATAGGAGCAGTGCATCGTGACGGAACTTATGCATATGCTCATGAGGAATAGTAGGTGGCACAGCTTTCCTGAGAAAAGTGAGCCTCACCTTTGAAAAGGGCTTTTACGCGTGAGAAGACGTAACTGTTGCATACAATGTGTATGTCACCAAGTTACCTAGTAACCAGATCTTCACTTATACTGCGGCAGTGTTGTTCAACGAGTGTGATTATACAGTCACGTGTTCGTTCTTTGATGCCGTTAAATTTCCGGCTCTCATGCGTGTCTGTCCTGTGAAAAGACCTCTGGAAATCACACCTGAGGCTTGCGTTTCACTTTGCTGATCACCGAATGGACAACGCGCAAGGGTTGCACAGAAGGCTTGATGCCTTTGAAATTTTTATTCCTGGAATTGAAGCCTGAAGGATTTAGTAGACAAAACAGCCTTATCAGGTTAGTGATTTCGTCATTACTGGTTGACCACAACTGTCTGAATTTTCAATCAACCAAATTTTCAATTTGGAAAGTAAACACAAACACAGTTGATCAGTCTGAATACCAGATGCAGGCTTTATTATGGTTCCGGCTTCGTTCTCGTCAATATGAGTAAAAGACAAGACTCATGTTGCGAAAAAGGCTTTATTGGTGGCTGGCTCTGAATTACACCTGCACTTCACATCTTTAGGGATTTTGAAATTATTCAAAAGATTTATCCAAGGTGGTGCAAAAATGCTTGTAGTGAAGTTTGAATAATTCTTGTGAGTTCAACTTTTACTCATGGATAGTTACATCACAGTTCGTATATCTAAGGGAAAGTTAGGCAATACTAATTGGTTTCATCGGTTTTCTAGGGTATATTTGCAGAATTCGCTTCTGTGCATGCGTTGCAGCACTAATGTCCTCACAGCATGGAACATATTCCAAGAATATTCAGGGAACGTAAGTGAAAGTGAATTTTCTACTTAACCGGCTAGGCAACCGGAGTGACCGAAACTCACTACTAATATTCACTTCAAGAAACTTGGGACCGAGTACAATTGAATCATAAACACTAAATGTATTCACTGTTTCTGAGAAGAGTACGTCTTCCTTTACCTGGTATAAGCTACAACAATGCATATACAGTATGATACACACTACATACTACACGTGTTGTTGTGCTGCGGAGACCTCCAAATTGTGAACACATGAAAACGTTACTACTTTCGAAAGACCAGTAACACAAAATAAGGCAAACGATGTCTTTCAGACTGACCGACACCACTGTCACTTCAATGAGTGTTTCGATAATCTACACAGATGAGACCTTGTACTTGTCCACATCTTGGACTCAGTGAAAGTCTGAGGCCAAAAACACACTGACCGTACCGATAGACGAACCAAGTCAAGAGTTGCTGTCAGTCATTGACTGAGCAGTTTATATTTCAACCATGAACTTTTCGCTGGTGGTTTGAATGGAGCAAAATCCAATGTTTAGCAACTTTGATGTGGGAAGCACAAATCTGGGGTACATGCTCGTTTCAGAAAAAAGAGGATTGTTTTGGTCCCGTACGTACTACGCTCTGTCAAATAGAATTTAAAGAGTGAAGATAGCTTGATATCGTTCGTTGGGGACGAGAAATGTCAAAAAATCGTCTACGCCGACATTAGATACGAAAATTCCTATGTAACAAAGGAATGTTCAAATTGCACATTCGTTTTTTTGGCGCTGAAACACGAAAAACGAGAACGCAACCCTAAAACATAAATACAGTACCATCCAAGGATGAATTTAAGATTCATGTTCGGGTAAATTTGTAACAATTTTGAAAAAAAATACGGAGGGCACTTGCGGAAAAACATTTCGTGTGAAACTTTAGGGTCTGAGTTAGATATAATACCATCGCAGTTCGGCCATCATAGATTGACTGCGCCATTCTGTAATCCAATTTTTTAACATCAATATTAGTCAGGACAGCATTTAGAAGACAAACCCGAAAGCGTGACTTAGAAGGAGCCATGCGTTTTTATGTAAATGAAGCACATAAAGTGACCGGTGTTTTCCTGTTGTGAAAAATGCTTCATCAAAAAAGTCAGTTATACTCGTTATGCTAGTTTCAGAACATTGCCAGCCAATGTCAATTTCGAAATTTCATGAAAGTTTGGAAACACCGTAATTGTGAGTCCGAGTGGAAGAGAGACCTTAAGCCTAATAAAAGGATAAGAATATGACCCTAACCTCGAGCTTCCGAATGAGCCAATTGACTTAGTGGATAAATTTGTCTACCTGAGCAGCTGTATCACCCATGTTGGTCTATCCGGATTGGTATGGACGGAGTGGCTTTCGTGAGCCTGCGTTACTTCTCGCGCAGACGTGACATCATTCTATCTGTTCAGGGTCGGGTTTACAATGCTGCACTGAGCTCCACATTGTTATACGGGTCGGAGATTCGGTCTTTGCGTGCTCAGTACGTAAAAACCTCTCAGTGTTTGTCGGTCGATGTCTGCAGAGCATTACCCAAGTTAGTTGGGAACACCGGATCAATAATACTGGAATACGTCTAATACCTTGCGGAAGTAGTAATATGGCCACTCTAGATGAACTCACCACATTCCAAAGTTTGCGCTAGCTTGATCTATCTACTCCTTCGGTGAGCTGTTTTCGCCCAATCACACAAAGGGTGGAAAGGAGTCAGGGTACGTCAAGCAATCACTTAGCAGCAAGATATGGAAACAATTACCAGTGAACCCAGCTGCGCTAACGTTTGCCGTCCAACTGGTGAAGACATTGTCAGATGTGGCCCAGTTGCGCCATCAATGGCACCCATGCATCCAAACTGTTGCCTTCAATCCACAGCTTTCTCTCCCGATGAAAATTCCACTGACGGCCGCGTATTGGCTTATTCTCTGAGGTATCTCCCCCCACCTCTCAAAATAACTGGTTAAAGAGGCTGAAGTAGGTATAACCAATGTACAGCAAGAACGTGAATTCTTACAGATGAAGATGCTGATAACGAGTAGCTCAAAATGCATATCCCCGGCGGAAAACTATGGAGTTGGCCTCCTTTTTATGAACTTGGGTTAAATTTTTCATGGCGTTGATGGCCTGGTGTCATCTTAGCCATCTTGATTATGCCACCTTGCATGACAGCCATCCATCGCTTTGTTTCAAACTTAAAGGTCGGTAACAATCGCAATC
Organism: Opisthorchis viverrini; assembly: GCF_000715545.1. Lineage (NCBI taxonomy): Eukaryota > Metazoa > Platyhelminthes > Trematoda > Opisthorchiida > Opisthorchiidae > Opisthorchis > Opisthorchis viverrini. The sequence continues at coordinate 1,137,918 of NW_008751726.1, forward strand.
ATGGAATCAATATTTATCTTCAAATAATCTTCAAATATCTTCCAATACTACACCTTTTCAGTCCCACTACTGCTGTACTGCTCTACTACTCTGTTCCACTACCGCCACTACTACTACTACACCTTTTCAGTCCCACTAATCTAACAATAAGACTACCAATGCGATCTATTAGTGACACGTCCTTTTTGAGTAAAGCTTCCTGTTCCTACTTAAGTTCCGGCTGAATTATGTACTCTCTTCTACACATTTGGTACAAACATGCGCTAGTAAAATTTGACTTTGAAGACGGTGATGGGATTTTATACTGGTTTCAACGAGCGAACGATCCGCTCGTGTGCCAATCATTTTGTTTACTTATTGATAGAGTCCATGCTTTCGCTCTCCGGGCAATTCACTTTCGGTCAGTGCTGGTCAAGGCACGCTGCTAAAGCTGTTGTTTTCTGTCGTTAGCGTACGTTTGTGCTGGTGCAAGTTCGACCTGTGTTTTCTTCTGCAAGACCTTTACATGTCTGTAGCTCGGTGTTCACAGATTCAAAATATTGGTCACCCCCGGTCGTATTCAGGTCACACTCATTGCACGCACATTTTTATGTCTGCAGCAGCTGCGCGTATCAGCTGTCAGGTTCGTTATTAGTTCCGCCTGTCTTGTCTACAAAGTCATTTGGATAGAGCCATAGTTTTTACCGTGTGGACTGTTTTCCAAACTGTGCCATCACTCTTCGCTACGATTGGCTGACCAAACAACATGTGTTTGGTCTCTTAGTGTTCTCCGACGTTGCCAGTGCGCCCGAAATCGATGTATTGTCAGCACGTAGTGAACAAAAGGCTGAATAGGCAGACTGCACAAGACTAGACTGTGTGAGTTCAATTGCAGTGCGGGTGGTTTCTGAACGGGATATTTTTATTTGGCATTGCGATTCTGTGCTCTGGAAACTGGAAACTATGGCAACTCGGGTACGTTTATAAAAATGTATATTTCACTTGCATGAATCACATACTTTGTAAATATTCACCAGAATGATAAAGCAAGTGGAAAATGTAGTTCTTGTCTGTTGTTCTTCCTTACGGAACTGAAAGGTCGACTGGTTAGAATGGAGAATAATTTTAACTTGCAAATCGCCAGTTGAATTTAAACTTAATCAAACCCACTGCAGAACGGTGTTACGCCTTTGCATGCATCATCATCATCAACGACAGCATGACATCAGTGCTCAACACCAATGCTTCACTGCCGTACAACCATGACTTATTTGAAAGCCTTATTGTAAAGAAAAGAATAAAGGTGGATGGGGG
>NW_008751726.1:1140084-1148610 GCF_000715545.1 Opisthorchis viverrini
CAAAACCGAGCATGAACTGTCGAAGAGTTTTCAGCAACCTTACGGACAGGGGGTTACGTCTATATATGGATCTAAATTTCTTTCGAACTGTCCACAACGAATGCTGACGCATGGTTCGCCGGACCCAGTTCACACCGGCTGGCACTGAGTTCTCACAAACACGGAATCAAGTGGTTTCCGTATGTCGCAAACACCAGGAGGTTGAATGATGCATCCAATATATGTTCTACGCTGGAACAGTTAGCTTCTGCTTTTACTACGTAGCTTTGTTTCATCAACCAAAAGCCGTTTCTGTGACTCATTATGCTTAATATGAGGGTTGATTATACATGCTAAATTATGTAAATACCGTACTGGAATCTGGGTTGGATTGATGCTTCTCGGATGTTTTGCCTTCTGCCATTTCCTACGGTGACTGACTGCAGGTATAAACAGTAAAGCTGATGTTTTTCGCCATCACTGTGTTATTGAACAGAACTTGCATAAACAAAGGCAAGGTAGAAAACCTAGCTCGCTTTATGGCAAATACAGTAGGTAACACCACCTCAAATTTTTTCAACCCAAAAAATATGTGCACACAGAAAAAGCGTCAGTAAGTCGTGTGAAAACATTCATGCGGGATGACCCGATTTCGAGCAAAATTTGTAACTTGTGTACTTTGGGGATCATGGCCGTCAGTTTGCCAGCAACAGGGCGAAACATGTGAAAGGTTGGAAACCCGTACTCCATGACAGTGTTTCTATTAGCAATGTTGTGGGGAGCTTGGGTGCGCTGCTTGGTTGTTGGTCTGTTCGCCGAGCTTGGCAGTTGGATTGCGAACGTTTCATCACCAATCGTCAGTGCATGGTTGAGTGGGTCACTCAACCAAGTGTCTCCATACCATCTCCGATGAAAATTCTTCCAAAATATCTTGTTTTTGTGGCATCAAAATCATCTATCTTTGTTTTTTTCCGCTCCAGTGATTCGGCACACAGAATTATGACAAAATAACGTAATATTGCACATAAAATTTGCCGGAATGATGAACCGAAAAGTTTTGTATGCTGGACCTCATAGAAAACTGGTCATGGGGAGACTAGTTCCAATTATTTTTTGGAATAAAAATAGCGTGCATCGCAAAGATATCATGACGATCATAATTTAGCACGAGAGTAAATGTATTTAAGTCGGTATCCGAATATTCTTTAGCGTCAATTGGGCGTCACGGCAATACTATGTGTCATTTGCCCACACCAGTGACTAGTTGCACCTCAAATGCATTCAGAGACCTGGCCAAAAGTTTGAAGGTGTTGTAATTTCTTCTACACTGTTTCGTGACCCATCACAATCTTAGTTGGATTTTGCTACTTAAACACGTTTATTCAGTAGTTGTTACACAAAATACCCACACCATGATCTTTTATGCCATGAAATACTGTCCTCATTGACTTATATGATAAGCTATGGAGAGGCCCAGAATCTCAAGCCCATACTGAACATCCATGATAGCCATTGGACTTCGGTTCGAACTGATAAAGAACGATTTAAACCTCCTGTTTCCTCTTCTGTCCTTCTGCTATGATTGATAAGTAAGATCTGACGTTTGCGAAGACCCTTTACAGCTGTATTAGCGCAACAGTATAAACTGATGACTGACTCGGGTGTACATATGAGTGCCAAAGCTCCTATTCATTTTAATTTCCTGATTACCATTAGTAACGGAACCACAAAACAAGCCTGACCCTAGGCGTGGATGCTCAAGAGGTAGTAATATGAAAGTTACCTTAAGTTGTCGAAATAAATATAGCTATTCCATGGTTTACATAACGAAGAACCTGACTATTGTTTCGGAAGAAACAAGAAATTTCTCAGATTCGCACATTCGGCAGGCACTGAAACAGACATCCAGACATAAAACGATTCTATCCCAAATACCTCCCTTTTACCTCTGATTTATCTACAATTCGTTTTTTTAAAATCGATTTTGCCAAGAGGACATCTAACGTCCCGTTGAATAGTCTTTGTGGATAGTCATTTCTTCTCAGAGTGGGTGAACAGCGCCATAATTTCACGTTATACTCTTGTATCAGAGTGACGGCTTACAGCAGGCCAAGTTGAGCCACTTGTCTAGCTCTGAATGCCATATGAAGCTTCAGTGGACCTCAGACAATACTAGTTCACATTTGTGTAAGCTGTTGTTTCTGTGACATCGATTCAAAGAACCTTTGTTGACTTTTAGATGCTCTGTTACAACTATTCACGTAGTATTGGTATCGCTGAGTTGCCGTTTACATACCGCACTCAAATGCGCGTGTGCACTGATTGCTTTGATGAATGGTAGAAATCGCGGCTTGTGCAATTTAAATAAGACTCGTCGTTATATCACGTGATACGGTCGACTGACATTAACCAGCTTTGTAGTACAACTCAGGGTCAATCGCTGTGAACCAGCTACGAGGCATGACGATTTATGGTTACCTGTTTACTCGGTCATTCACGTGATAGACAGCATCCTGGCTCGATTAACATTGTTCTGAACGAAGTTAACCACCACCCGAATTATAGGCAACAACAAAAGAAAAGTATGCCTGAAGTATTTACATTCTCAAACTAGGTAACTAAACTTGCCATCAAAAAAACTTAAACCGGAGTTCGATTGATAATGTATTTTTTTCCATTGTACTGCGACCCAACTCCTCATTTGCTGAGCTCACCACTGCATTCAGTAACCACGAAGTTCGCCTTAGATTTGTTTGAACGTTTCCGCTTTTCCAGTGTGAGTGAACTGGTTACACTTACTTGATGGATACGGATAATTTCGCTGGTTTAATGCCGCTAAGCCCTCTAGCTTAGTGAGCCCTGATACCGATATCCAACCTATCTGTCAGCATAAACGCGGACTCTCAGGGCGTTTACATCCGGTGTGACATTTCACTAATCACACTGCTACTTTAGAAGGGTGCTCTGTGGCAAGCAGTTCTTCTGGGCATTCAGTGAGTGGTAATGAATGGTGTTAATTTGTGAAAGCCAGTACAGAGGGTAAGAAATTGGGCTGATGTAGGACAACTTTTTGGGCGACATGGAGACGGTGGAAAGTTGTGAATATTCGAAAAAATCATGCGTAGCCACCATACTAATAAAGAATTGAAAGAACTGGGAGCTTGTGGTCTAATTTTCATGCAGATATTCCCAGCTTTTACTGTCCTGTCTTGTGCTAAACATGATGTTAGGCAACGGGATAACTAGTGAACTGATTTCGAGTATATGCATGACACTCTACTAAAGTTTGTTATCACTTTATTCTTTTTTTGAGAAAAACTCAGAATTTAGCGGCTTCCATGCCTTAGAATAAAATATACTTTCTGATTTCGGCCTAAACACTACTTTTGCACTACACAAACCATCTCATAATTTATACTATACATCACGATAAAGCTGTTCTTTACTCCCAAAACCGGGAATAAAATTCGTCTATATGCGGACAAAAACTCCTTTTTGGATAAAATAACAAATCCCGTACGGTTCAAAGAAGCACGATCATTCGACCAAAGGGACGATGTTCACACGAAGAATCAGTCCGATAAATGCTGGATAAGAAAAAGTCTACAAAGCCTTGAAATTGGGAATATTTTTACCTGGTTATTCGTCCGCATACTTTGATAGAAATCATAGCTAAATGTTACAACTGCTTCCTGCAAATAACTGTACACATGCATTCCTTTTTGCTCGGTATCCCTTTGTTAAGAATATGCAAAATATACTGGCACTACTTTTCAACACGCTTCCTTTTTGCACATTGGAACATTCGACTACACTCCTATGGCCAACTTTTTTGTCTTTCCCACAATGCCCTATGCAGCTGTATCCCAGTATTCATCATCTGTGTGCTTGGAATCCAACAACCACACAGACGCCAAATTCATGGAAGTAGGAAAAACAAAGTATGCAGTATAATTAGCCACACGCCTTTGCTCCCACTTTCTGGCCTGAAATAACATCGTTTTCGCATTTGTGCCCTTCCATCGCGAGGGTAACCCAGGTGATTCTGCACCTTTTGCCAAATTGTGGGAAACTGGATCCTCTTTTTTGCCGGTTCAACCTAAATTCCTGTTTATCTATTGATCGTGATGCAAGGCACTAGGGCACACCCGAGACATTTTTCCACCAGTCGACTGAGAAACAGCTGGAGAGATCGTCCTAATTCTCTTGTCAGGGTTATTGTCTAAGCGATACGTACTCGCTGCATTTAGTGTTAGGCATGCCCCTGTCTGCCCTTGTATGCTTTCCCGCTGAAACTGTTGGGGATACAAAATATCGCGATTTATTCGGTTTCTAACTTTCAAATTCCCTTGATCAGTGTTTTATTCCTACGAGATAAAGCAGGAGATACCGAAAACTGAACATTCTTTACGTCAGTTATTGAAAATCACTCGGTTTAAACTAGGAGGATTATTTCACATATCATCCGCAGTTGCATTGTTTAGGGTGAGGGGACTCACTTTACTCCGTATTTGTTCGAGAATGCAAATAAATGTTTGCATACATTTTCACATAGAACGTTTATCATTGTGGTCTTCAAATGGTGCTCGGTTCTCCCGTAGAGAGTCCTGCTAGTGTATTATCACTGTCAAACACTACCGACTGTACTGTAAAGAAGCAGTGTCGTACGGACAAGTATGTAACATAGTTGATTATCTGAGGAGCACTGCCATGGCCGCTTCGCTCTTGCCTCCGTGATTTCAAATCGCCCTCAGGTCATCAGGCATCAAGTCATCGTCTGTTAAAATAGTGCTGTTTTCTACGTAATTAAGAGTGGCAAAAGCAGTTAGCTGGTTAACCTTTAACCCAGAAGAGGAGTGCAAAAGTGATTATGAAAAGCCTGGATACTGTCAGCAAGAATTGGTTTGTTCTCCCCTGTTCCTAGCTTTAAAGGCTGCAATATTTGGCTGCTAATCAGCGCCAATGACGGTTTTATTAACACTCCAGGTTATCGTTGTGTGTGGCGATTTAGACAGATTGTAGTAAGGCTAAACTAGATTCATTTCATATCATTTTTGTTTCTCTCCTCACACTAGAGCCATAAGTTGAGCCATAGTTTCATGGCAACAAAAGTATCGGTGCGGAATACGGATCATTTTTTGATGAAGGTGATGCTGATGGTGATCTTGGTGATCTGGCAAAAAGAATGTATTTAGGCCAGACTTGGGCTTCCGAAAAAATATTCCCCCCTAGCCAGCACGACGTTGCGAGCACCTCTAGTGGCTGGAAAAATGGAAGACTGCCGACAGAAACAGGCTATTAAAACACTGTGATCACCACTGCACAGTACTCCATTGTTTTATAGGTTCCTGGGTCGAATAGAAATAGCAGCTTTTCTTTTCTACCACTAAACTCGCCACGACTCCTGAAACATATCAGTTTTGATATAGGACTTGATGTCTACCAGAGTAGCACCTAGTTCTACTAGATGGAATCATAAATTTTCTTATTTTTCGTACTTACTCTTTGCACTACTTTTATTACTCGCATTCTCTCTTCTAAACACTGACTAAAAACCTCTAGTTCCGAACCCATATTTTACGTTACAGATCAACATCCAGTGATGAAAGCAGAAACCGAATAATGCGTGCTTAAAAATGTAATGTTTTTATGATACTAGATCAAACAACGATTTTAGCACTACAAGGAATTATTCTTGTGACATTTTTCGCACAACTACAGAGATTTCAAGGGGCAATCTCGAAAACTTAATATGAAATGTTTCATCATCCGGTTGGCTTGCAAGGCCTGCTGTCCACTTCTCCTGGATCAAAACCAGTCATAACGTAGCTGTGCATACCTTCTAATAATGGCACACTGAGACACGGTTAGCGGGTTGATAAATGCAGTCTAGTTGCGCAATAGTTGCTCCCGCCAACTCTTTGAGTTGTGCATCTGCAAACGATAGTCACTGGCAGAATAGTTGGAAAAAGGCAGTTTGTATCGACCAGTTATTACGATGTCCTTGTACGGAGTCATTCCACCTAAAACGCAAAATATTTGGGTCTATCAGGCAACTTATTTTTGTCGTGTTTTCAGCAGGGAAATTCAAACGGGCGCATTGGGTGTATTTTGAGGCCTCTGAACAAATCCTACTGGTCATCTGGTCACCCAATTCTACTACATTTATTCAATGAGAGTTATGATAGCAGAATGTGCCTTAAATTTTGGGCTTCGGAATTGTACGCTGAAGAAACGCGATTTGCTTTAGGGGCTTGCTTCAAGTAGTATCGTATATGGGATTTACATATCATCTTTCCTCAACACGCGCGGAGAATCACAAGGTTTTAATGTATTGATGCTAGCAGCTAGTCACTGAATTCTGTTGGATCTTGACTGCAGTTACAGAACCTTTAGTTCCAAAATTTATTTGAGTAGAGCAGCTCTAGTGTGTCATCAAAGTGGTTTTGGTCATAAAACGTAGCAATCGAGGGGTGGAAGATATTAGGATGAACTCTCAGTCCCATTCACTCTTTTTTATCGTAGGCATTTTCAGTAGCGTATAAATGTTCCATCCATCTCAGCACTAGTACTTAATTTTAGCACCACATCATTCAAAATTCATCGTCTTGTTAAGGAATATTCATGTTCATCTGACGTTGAATAGTATAAGTGCTTGGCAAATGGTGTAATCCCGTAAACGTTTTGAATACGTGAACTGAAGAACTAGTGTGAATCGACCACTTGGAGAGCCTTAAGTCGCTCAACTCTTCTAAGACAAAATGTTCGTTCAGCGAGTCACACCCGATTCATCTAGGCTTCTGTTAAGAATCCTCAGAAGGATTGTGTAAACTGAAGAGATTATTTCTCCATAATATTTGGCGCTTATGAGGTTTTTCCGGTTTCATCTCAAAAGTTTGTACTCCCATATAAGTTCACCGGCCCCTCACGTGAGCCGGAACAGGGCTGTAAAATGAGTAGTTGGTCACTTCAGACTTGCGTATGTGTATGAAATTAACAGGACGTTGCATGGTTCAAGCTGACCTTATTGAAAACTAATTTTGCCATCTGCTGACTATCAGTGCATAATGTGAACTCACTTGACTTTTTACTCAAATCTGAACGTCTCCGGGATTCTTTCGCATGCCTCATTCGGTGATGATGATACTGAATTATCGATTTACTCAATTTCAGCTTGCAATTTTTCATGTGTTTGATGTCACGTTTACTTAGCCGAGTCGCGATTTGGAAGTTCGTGATAAACGCCCGGTATTAATAGGAAATTGGCTTTGCTGGATATTTATTGACACACATCCATCAACGAAAAAGGTTTGCGGTGCTCTCTCTTGTGCATCAGTTAAACAAAGACCAATGCTGTAATTTCGCCTAACTTCACCAGCCTTCTGCTGTACTTTGTGCGGCTATTTTGCTAAACTACAAGCTTACTCTAGGGCTTTTCACCTGAAGCACCTGGGCTGACATTCCGCATGTTTGTACTGTGAACGTGAGGAAACCGCAAGTAGAGTTGTAACCGTTATATCAGTTAGGATTTCGTTCGGCTTCTTCTGACCCTGCTCTTTTCCGCAGCTTTTGGTTCGTTTCTTATTCAAAAGAGTCGGTCATCATCTATCATTACCGGTCAGATAGATGAAAATCAGGAGGCCCTGCAACATTTGCTGGTGTAGTAGGAAGGGGCCGGGAAGCGAGGCCGATGGAATAAGAACTTTGCGGACCAAAGATAATTCCCGATCGCTCAAGCCTGGGAAGGGAGTTCAGGTGAAATACTCCATTTTGAGCTTTTGATTCAAAAGTCTGACCCACGTGGCAGTGGGAGGATGTAGAGTTTTGTTCGAGGACCCTATCCATAGCAACTTACTCAAAAGTCCGACCCGCGAGGAGACTGGCAGTATAGTCATCGCCCCTTTTTGCACCGTTCACATCTATGATTAAGACATAAACAGCAGGTTTTCAAAACATACGAGCACGCTACTCATAAAATAGATTACATTACAACTATTATACGTTAGAAATTGACAAATATGACGTAACAGGTAGAATATAGTAATTTCGATTTGCTCGAATGACACGTTAAAGACTAATTTAACCTGCGTATAGAGAAAAATCCAATCTCTCTCCGAGCTGGCAAACGTGCCTATTCATAGTTTATACCAATGTCTGTGAAAAAGCCGGACCGCGTTGTAGTTTCAGTGTAAAACAAAGCAAAACTTGCTTAAAATATCGAAGCCTTGAAAACTTTCTCTACCCAGAATTTCACCACTTGTGTTGTGCAGCCCTATTTATTCCTCGGAAAACTGGGTGCTTTCGAGGTTAGTGTCTGACCGGATACAAAGCTTTTAGTCTGCAGGTAGAATTCTCACATCGAAATGCCGTTCGTCTCTTTTACAGTAAACTGATTACTGACTTTGGTAGGTGCCCCGACAGCCATACACATCATTCTATTTATTATTCTATTCTATTCTATTCTATATTATTCTAGATAGGTGGTGTGACCGAGAGTTAGTGAGTGAATCCTTTCTTCAAATCCGGAGAAATAGAATCTAAAGGCCA
>NW_008751726.1:1149011-1149921 GCF_000715545.1 Opisthorchis viverrini
CATAGCATGGTCAGCGCATCAGCACAAAATTCCTTCTACTCCTGTATTCTGATATTTTGATTGACAATACGCACTAAAGAGAAAGAGTTGTTTAAGACTGAACTCAGAAGCCCGGAAGTTACGTCTACAATCAGATAGGATGTGTGGTCGAAAGATTGAAAATCAAACGAATATCAGACCCTCCGGGCAACAGGCAAACCAGACAAGTGGTGGTTTCCCCACTAAATGGACTCTCCAAATTCATGACTTCCGTCCCGTTCCTAAATTAGTTAAATCCCTTCTGTTTTGGTGGCATCGCTCTCTAGAAGCGCCGTGTGCATTTTCCATTTCAGTGTTGAGACAGTCATCAAAGTCCCAGGAGATTTTTCGCTTCTTTCCATTGAAAAATTTGACTGCAGGGCCGCAGTATTAAGTGGGTCTTTATGGCTGTACCTGATGGAAATCAAATCGCAACTGAAATCTGTCAGTCGTTGCTGGGTCCCATGTTCCGCGGTAAATTGCCTTTAGAAGTCTGCATTGATGGTTACCTATCCAGTAAAGCCATTAGTAGGTGCATTGAGTGATCGTGTGTTATGCGCTGAGTTAATAATTTGTGATACTAGCCGTATAGGGAGTCAAGCGATACTTACTAAGTAATTTTTGACAGCTACGTAGGTTTAAATATGTATGAGTTTTTTGGCTACACCTCACTAGGTTTTAAATACCCCACATTTGATCAGTCTTCTCACTTCATTCGAGCTCTCAAACTAGCCTGATAGTTACACGTATGATTTTTTAAGCCGTTTCTTTACAAAAATGCCAAGGTGGTAAGATATGTATAAATGAGTTGACTTCGGTTATTTAAATAACTGCCTTTGGGGACGTTTTTAGTCGATTGCCTGTCGCGTTTGCTATATATATATATATATAT